>NW_015167558.1:580662-709727 GCF_001447785.1 Gekko japonicus
GGTCCCTTCCAACTCTAACATTCTATGATTCTATGAACATAAAAGTGGTAAGAAGAACCTGCCTGCATGCTTTAAATTGATGTAATGCATAAGGCACAGTCACCACATCCCTTATATCTTAATCCACACTACTTAATTCCTAAATCAGCCATCAAGGTGACATCCACAGTTCTTAAGTAGTGCTTCCAAAACTGCCTTAGTAAATGCTGGGAGATTTTTTTGGGGGGGGCAGTGCCCAGGGACAGCAGAGCTTGGGGAGAATGTGATGTTATTTTGGTGATGTTCTCGGCTTCCTCCTCTTAGTCTCTATGGACTTTGCCGCTTTACTTGGGGTGGGAAATTGGGGCTGGGAGCTGGTAATTCCCTGCCCCAAAGGCATAACTGTAAGTAAGCAGAAGTTATAGTTAGCCAGACTGAATACATGTAAGCTTTACTCATTTTCTTTTTAGGCTTCATCTGAGGAAAAGGATTTCAGCCTGTTCTTCTTAATCTCTTAAGCTTTCCTAAAGTCTGGACATTTGAGTGATTATGTAGTTCTAATTACCCCAGTAAAAGAAATATGCAAAACTCACAAGAGGTTTTATTTCCTTATGTATGTCTGTATTTTTGATTTGATTGTTAAATACTTTGCTTTGTCTCATTCTGATACTTGCCAGCACATGATCAAAATCTGCAATCTTCTCTTTGAACCCACCATGTGCCAAATTTTCCAGTAATGTAGTAATATGTCCCTTAAGGTATCGGCTGTTCCCAAAGCAAACATATGTGCTGAAAACAGCAGCAGAAGGAGAGATTATTAGGAAATGCGAATCTTCTCATTTGTTTTATTTTTATCTGTTTATAACTTATTTAATGTCATATTTCATGATATCTGCACAATATAATTTTTAATTAATCAAGGACCAGTCATTTATTCTGTAGAGTAATTACTTCCTCTAGGAGAAATGCCTTATCTATCACATTATTATCCCACTCTTTCTCCAAGGAGCTCAGGGTTGTAGACACGGTTCTCTCTTCCCCCCTTTTGCCCCTACAGTAATCCTATGTGGTAGGTTAGGGTAAGAGAAAATGGCTGTCTCAAAGTAACCCAGTGAACTTCATGGCTGTGTGACTTCATGGATGAACTGGGGTTTGAATCTATTATTACAATACCTGATCCAGACCTTTTGCCTTCCCCCACCCTGCAACCACCATAAAATGAGTCCCAGAGGCTAGAGGGGTGTGAACCATCTCATCATATGCATGTTCCTTTGCTACTAAAAGGCTCACCTTCGGCTTTAACAGTGTGAGGCATAGTGGATTTCTTTATATCTCTTTTTTCCTTTACACACATTGTGGTCACACACACCACCTGAAGCAGAAGGGAAGTGAGGCTATTTCCTACACCTCCGCACCGCATATGGAGTATGCAATGAGGCATATACTGCAAAGGGGTGGGGGAACACCTGCACTGAGCCAGGATGGCCTGATCAGACCATCCCGATGGCATGCATGCGTGCTTGCGTGATCAGCCAGGGGAAAGTCCATCTGTGGCCACTAGCAACCCATTTACTACTGGACTTTCCCAGCAGGTGAGTTGTTTTGGGGGCAGGGGTTGCCACTTGTTTCCCTTGCACATAAACAAGGATTCACACCTCCGCACCGAGGGCCCCCTATGGAGTATGCAATGAGGCACATACTGCGAAGGGGTGGGGGAACAACTGCACTGAGCCAGGATGGCCTGATCAGACCATCCTGATGGCATGCATGCGTGCTTGCATGATCAGCCAGGGGAAAGTCCATCCGTGGCCAGTAGCAACCCATTTACTACTGGACTTTCCCAGTTGTCTTTTTACTCCGCTTCCATGGCAGAGCAGCACGGATTGCTGATGTGGGATGCTTCCCAGGTGTTGCTGTCTGATCACTCCCTTTAGATCCATCAGGCATTCACACCTATGTCGGATCTAAAGGACCATGTTATCGCAGCCACAGGATCCCTTAATCCTTAAAAAGAGCACACCGCAGATACCACTTAGGACCCCTTTCCCCTGGATCCTATAGAGTTTGTCATGGGTTATATGGTCAGGTGCAACAAACACATGTAAGACCCCGGTCACACGGAGCATTAGGCACACTAGAGAGACGGAAGACAAGTGGATTTTCCGGGCGCGATCTCACTGCCACATCTGGGAAGCGTAGAGCTCCCGTGGCTCACCCGAGGCTTCACTCTGAAGATGCGCTAGTTTCCGAGGTACTAGTTTTCGGAAACCGCGGGGAAAGGGCGGGTGCGTGATCGCGTTTCCAGTGGAATCCCATAGCATCTGTCACCCGCCCATGTCCCCTCACAAAAAAGGGGGGGTTGTCAAGTCTCCACCCAACGGCGCATGCAAACACTTGGGTTAAAAACAACACAACCCCTGCAGCGCCGCTTCTTTGCCCCACCGCAGGAGTGAGGTATGATCGGCACCTCCCCCCAACCACGGGACATCGGCGGGACGTCGGGCGGGACGTTTGATCCGGCTGCCCTGCGGTAGTTCGCTCTGGGGCAAACAGCCACGCCTCCCCCCCCGCGATATCCGCCCCGTGTGACCGGGGCTAATAATGGGTTTATCAGCTGCCTAGGGAAGAAGTGAGCTCCTTCCCACTCTAGTATGACAGATGACACAAGTGACCAGAGCTGGGAGGTGCTCAGTGCTTAATGGATACAAAGTACATTCTCTAAGAGGCTCAGACTTTGAAACAATAACCAGACAAGTCTTAACACTTTTTTTTTAAACTAGGAACAGCACCCAAGCCCTGCCTGTCTAAACAATACTCTAAAGTTCCTATTGGACTCCTTGCCTGTTCCAGAGTGCCCCCTATCCCTTCTCACTGCAAGGCTGAACTCTCTTTTTCAGTTGGTTGTGGATGTTAAACCACCTTTGGGGGGGGGGGGTTCCCCTCCTCACTCCACCATTCCATTCCACCCTGCGTATCTGATTGGTCTGAGCTGCACGAGGAAGAAAAGAGGACAGAATCTTCTCCTGTCCATCACAGCTGGGTCTTCAGGTCCTAGTCCAACACTCAAATCACTATACCAAATAGGATTGCAGCCCAGTAATAGTACCCGGGGAGAGTTGATTGTAGGTGGCAGGGACCGACGTTATTATTGTCATGCCAATGCCATGATGTCACTTGTGGCACAAACTGGGACTGCCATCATCTCATTAGAACAACACTGAGGTTCACTGCATGAATCCTAAAGTGTTGTGCTGATGGGATAACATTATGTCCGGTCTGTGCAGGAAGTGACATCACTGCACCAGCACAACACTGAATCCCCCCATTTTCCTCTACCACTCCATCAAGAGGGAATAGGAAATGGGTGTGTTTGTCTAGGGCAGGAGGTCTCTTACTATAGCAGGAGGCCTGGCCACCTCAACACCAGGTCATTACACCACATTGCTTTCCTAAAATAAGGGTCTGAAATCTAGCCAAACTCCACAATTTACACTGTACATTAAGGTTTATTTGGCATTAACTCTAAAACTTTGAACTCCTTTATTTAAAAATTGAAGTAAATAGTTTACAATTTATCTCAATTTTCCCCCACAGGTAGCTGGATTTCCTTGCAGAGGTTTATTTGTGCACAGAAGTAGTCTTATGACCTAATCAGACAACAGAATTGCAGGCACAGAAGAGTACTCCTGAGCACAAATGCAGCCTTGCTTAAAGTCCTGCTAGATGCAGGGAAAGAACTAAACATCTGCCTTTCATGCATTGCAAACTGATGAAGGATTCTATCGCACATGAGAAATGGAGAAACCAAGATAGATTAGAGGTTAATTGCTGTTTGTTGTCCACTTCTCTTAGATGTAAATGACTGTGCATTCCTGTAATTCAAACTACAGATGTGTATTTTTATCATAGTACCACAAAAGTCCTTTTGTACTGTGCCCTTTTAAGCAAAGTCATATATTGTCTGAGCCCACTATCTATGCAATTGTAGTTTTTTCATTGTGGATGCTTCAGAGAACATTGCCTACCTCTTACCAACTGACATTAAATAGAGCTGGGATTATGGATGAGCACAAACTGGAAAACTGAGGTTCATGATGATTCATGGCCAGGGGTCGTTTCGTAGAAAAAGAGCTAGGGGAACTCATTAGCATAACTCATTAGCATATGCCACACCCCCTGACAACACCGGAAGTGTGTCATAAGGCCACACCCCCTGACATCACTGGAAGTGTGTCATAAGGCCACACCCCCTGACAACACCGGAAGTGTGTCATAAGGCCACACACCCCGCCCCCAACGGTCCCGGCCGCCACTGGCAGCCTTGCAGCACCACTGCCCAGCCCCATAAGGTGCCCGGCGGTGGACCTGCGAGGCCGGTGGGAGTGCAAGGAAGCCCCGCAAAGGCCCTCCCTGGCCCCAGGCAGGCAGGGTGGGGAGAGGCAGGGAGGAAGCAACTTACCCTCCCTCTTCTCCTGCCTCCTCCTGGCTGAATGAGGGCCGGAAGCGGGGCGGCTGGAAGCAGGGGGTGGGGCTTCATCATGTGCCCCGCCCCCGTACCTCACCCGGGGGAACTGCGATCCCCTGCGATCCCCCCCGAAATGACCTCTGTTCATGGCCAAACCACCAACCAAAGCACAAACCAAACTGGGAGGTTCATTTGCAAACCGAACCAGTTTGTGGTTCATAGCCCCACAAACCCCATTGAAAGGAACTGCAGTCCCTTTAAATGGGATCTGCAGAAAATGTAAAACACCTGAGCAGCAGGGCTTAGCTGTTTTGCAGATTTCACAGGGGACAGAAAGCAGGGGTTTTGTAATATATCCCATTCAGACCGCGTGGCCTACTTGGGCTCCACGTGGTCAAGCGCAAACGTCAAGCTTCACTCAAAGAGACAATGGACTATGCGGATCCTAGCACACGCCAATCAGGGGGCTAGGTTCCCGGCCGAGAGCCTATGGAACTCTCGGCCACTGTAAATAACCTATTGGGAAATGGGGGGGGTGTTTCAGGTGGCGGTTTCACAGGAAATATAAGCCGGCCTGTGAGCCGGCCAAAGTCGTCCTGTTCCTGATCGAATAAAGTACGCTTTGCTGAAATCACTCTCCGTCTGCGTACTTTTCAGGTTTAAAGGGACCCTGCTTTCTGCTCTATCCATGAATTGAAACATTACTTTAAAAGTTCATGGAAGTTCATGACGGTAGACCCATTCCTTGTTGTTGTTGTTGTTGTTGTTTCTGGCCAAAGTTAATCTTCAGATCTTGATGGAGTACTTAGAGGTAGCATCTTCCCTGGCTACATTTAGGAAAGTGTCAAAACCAGTCCACTTCAGGGAACATCTGGAGGAGGTTAAACTTGAATATTATTCCCTGTCCACTCACCTGTGAGATGAAGAACTGGAGGATGAAGTACAGTTTGCAAAGATAAACTTTTCATTGCTCCAAGACAGCAGCATAACCTGGGGCACTAATGCTAAATCTTTCCATCACAAATCACACATGAAACATAAACTAATATTAGGAGCTGAGTCAATAGAAATAAATGTACAAACCCGGTTTTCTTATTGTCAGCATCTACACTGAAAAATATGATTGTTAGCTTAAGTAAACCAAGCTGCTAAAATAACAAATGTCCAGTCCACTGCTAGTCATTTAGGCCTTCACCTGAACATTCTCCAGCACATAGCAAATACCTGCTATGGAGTGGCAGAGTTGGTATTAATGCACTCTCCGAGATTCTCATTTGCTTTATTTGAAAATAAAGATTTCACCTACTCAAAAATGAAGAAGAAAAAGATTTTTTTCAAGGAACAGGGTTGCCACCTCTGGGTTGGGAAATACCTGGATATTTTGGGGGTGGAGCCTGGGGAATGACCTCAACAGGGTAGAATGCCTCACAGTGCACACTCCAAAGCAGCCATTTCCTCAAAAGGAACTGATCCTTGTAGTTTGGTGATCACTTGTAATTCCAAAAGATCTCTAGGCCCCACCTAAAGGTTGGCAACCTTCCCAAGGAAGCATATTTTGGTCTATAAGTACAGGGCATACAGATCTGGGGTTGAGAAAGAAAGATGCATCCATCAGTGGGGTAACACATAAAAACCTGTAGTGCTGCTGCATTCTAATCACGAGACAGCAGTCTCTTTGGAGGAGCTGTGAGCACAGCAGAAGTCCCACTGCAGTGCTTCCTGGGCTTGTCAGAAACCAGCTCAAATCCAATCAGTTTCAGCTTAATTTGCATGTCAATCATCTTCTAATGCTAGCTCTGTTTGATAGTTTGCTGAGAGGCTGGTCTTACAATAGTGGTATAAACTAAAGGTGGAAGTTTTTTAAAAGGTCTGTGAAGTATGAAAAGGCTAAATTAAAAGGTAATAATTTTATAATTATACCCCAGATCGGTATGCCCTGTACTTATTGGTAATAATTTTATAGTATCTTTCTTATTTTCTTTACATTATGCTTTCAAAAAGAGTATTTAGTGTGGTTTTTTTTTAAAAAAAAAAATAGCACTTCTGCTTTTTTTTCAGGCAGAAATTTACGAAATACAAAGGATGCATCCCCCTGGTTCAGGAACAGAACATAACAAGAAACTGGGAGGGGGGAGATTTGCTCCTTTGGCTTTTCAGGAAGAGTTCTGTCACTACTCACTCAGCTGCTTACAGAACCATTGAAAAGGTAGTTGTAGAGACAGGCAACCTTTTTTTTTTTTGCATCTGCTTAATTAATGCAGCGGAAAGTGTCAACTCTGCTTGGTAAAAATGGATTAGGAAATTATCTACACACACTCTTGAAAAGCTTCAGGCAAACAGCATGTCATAAATTGTCAGGACTGCAACCGCCTGAAGTCCTGACTCACATCAAGAGGGGCTATAAAACTGGACTGCCTGCCTATCACTGGGGAAAATATGCATGAGATTTAAGAGGATTACTGCATAAATGGCCTCCATTTTGTTTCATATCAACCCAGGCTTCATTCTGCTCCCCAAAAGAGCAATCCTCAAGTAGCTGTCTCCATATCTTCCACAGCTGATTCACAAAACCAAATTAGCATATGAAATTAGGACTGCTGCTAAATTTTCACAGTCTCATGATTTTGGTTCAAAAGTCCCTGCCTCGGTTATGTTTCTTCCTTGTGTAAACTGAAACTTGAGTTTTTATTTCCATGCCGTTTCCCCACATCAAATTTAAAATGGTCTCAAAAATGAAACAAGAACTGTCTCTGTAATTCCAACCAACTGTAGAGCCTATCAGATTGTTCTGGGGAAAGGTGGTGGGTGAAACAGTTGGCATGGTGGAATTATTAGGGTGCTGGAATGAGCCCTGGGAGACACAGGTTCAAATCCCCATTCACCTCCTCTCTGAACAGAAACTAACTTTTGCTGCTGCACAGCAACAAGCATTAGCAGCTGAAGCCACTTCATGTAATGTCAGAGAAATTCGTAACAGGCAGGTACCCTACTGAGCTCACATTCTTAACAAACCCAGGAATCAGATGAGGAACAGGTACAGAGGGTCACATCTACATTAGTGGGATTACATAAATCAAGTAATGCACCTATACATTTAAGCAACATAAGTGAATGCAGATTCAGGTCACACTTGCCAAAAAAAGGGTCACATAGAAAGAGTGTGTTAGTCAAAGGCTAATCCCAGGAAACAAAGACAGCAGAAAAAGGTACCTGGCTTCAAACTGCCCATGATTTGGAGGGCTTCCCTGAGGAGGAAGTACAAACATAGTACTGCATTCATGCTGTCGAGGGGCAATGAGCCCGCTTGCGGGGAGGGCGGGGTATAAGTGAAATAAAATAAATAAATAAAATGCCCAGAAATAACTGCCACTGTAGAGATAAATGGTCAGAAGCGTGAAATGGAAGTTAACTCTGGGGCTGGATCCACCATCACAGAGAGCAACACATTTTCACAGCTATTCCAGGTCCATTCTCCCAAATTACACAGATCAAAATGTCACCTTTGTGACTACAATGGACAGATTGTTCAGATCCTTGGAAGCCCTGATGTATATGCTTGCTATGGTTAATGCTACAAGGATCAAGCGACAGCAGATAAAATAATATCAAAATAAATATTTATTATATGGTGTACACAATAGTAAAATTTAAACAATATAGGGCTTGAATATCAGGCTGCATTAAGAGTCAGGACAAGCTTTACATAAGCTGTAATGATTTTGCATACAAAGTTGATGAACATGTCAAATGACCAGCCCAGACCATACGTGTTTCAGACTTAAGGGTCTTCCTCAGCGGTCAATCATACATACTTAAAAAAAACTACATACATCCAGAAAATACTATACATCATTCCTGACCAGGAGTTCCTATCTCAGATATTGTGTGGTAAGATGTAAAGTTATAAAGCAGGTCACGGATCTCTTCACATGATAGCTGCACTCACACATAAATCTTCATTGATGTAATAATCTGGTATAGCATTTCCCATATTTCAAGATGTGTGTGTCATCAACCAGCAATTGCAGTCTAAAAAACAACAGAAGCTGTACTGTATTTTGCTTTTATATCTAGGAATCTGCATACCTTCTCTTCTCAGTAACTAGTATTTGCTCAGAACTATGAAAACAGTTCATAGTGGGTTCCATCTAAAATTGTGAAAGTCACAGGGCTTGTCTCATATAGAGTATAGACGGAGATGTCACACAGACACTCCTAATTCTTCAATGGAAGCTTCTAAGGAAATCAGCCCACTAACATCAGGTTCAGAGTAAATTGGAGGAGGCCATCCTGATCCTGCCAATAAGGATCAACCTCCTTCATCACAAGGAAGTGGTGCTCTTATTACTGAGTTGCCTGTGGAAGAGGTTTCCTCTGCTGAGACTGCAGTTGAATCAAGCCAAAGGGGAAGACCACAGCGGCAGCGAAAACATCAAGCCTCAATGGCTGAATATTCTACCTAGGGGGGAGGGATGATGTGTACTGCCTATTCAAGAGGCTATCCTAGGAGGCCTCAGAGTAAACAGGAGATTTGGAGGGACTCAGTGCTTCTCTTCTCAGTCTCCCTGCTAGCAGCCTGCAGGGGTGCAGGGCCGACTAAGAATTTGTAGAACCAGGCCAGGGCACACCTCGAGAAATAGCTTAGTTAAGTATTGTTATGCCTTATTCCAATAGCCACATTACCTGTCCTACAGTTACTGCTAATAAAGAGGCCTTCAGCCAAACAGAACTGGGTGTTCGTTGTTTGCGCCACTACAGTACATACAAAGTAATATGGGAAAATGTGCACTCTACCAACAGCTGAGCAGCAACAACTGGTTGGACCAGTTGCAGTTTCCAATCACTGTTCATAAAGCATGTTATGACCATCTAGTCTGGGAAATGAGTACTGATTTCCAGATCCTATCTGTTCAGGAAGGGGCACCACTGGTAGACCAATCAAAACTGTTTAAATGTACTCCTGGCTACAGCTACCACTGTGGCCACAGTAGCACATCCAGAAGAACCCAAAGCTTCAAATCTGGTTCTTCCGTGGAAGTGCAAACCCTATCCAACGAAGATATGATAGCTGTTCTTAGACTCCCAATCAAAAGACCATCTGTCTTGCCTGGATTAAGTTTTAGCTTCTTTGCTCCATTTCGTGTATTGCTGAACTCAAATACTACTTCAGAACTTCGGGAGAAGGTGCTAGGGTTTTCATTGAACCTTGTAAATAAAGCATATAGCTGTTTGTTTTGGTTGTCTCCTTTAGAACTATGATCCCTAATTCTCCCCTAAGAAGCAGGAAATAAAAAGTCACTTTCAATTTCCAATTATATTTGATTGCTAATTCCCATTTTCTAATTAACAATGCAAATTGTCGAGCATTATATACATTCTTTTCTGTATGAAAAAGGAACGTGTCTTTGGAAGGAAACTACTGTGTTGTGCGGAATGCTCTGTTCGTTTTTACACCACAGATATACGATGTTCTCTTTCCTTTCCCAATGGGAGCCACTCATATAATATGTGTATGCTTTCACCTCATTACTTGTTTGTATTACACTTATATACTTGTATCACACCTATGTTTCTTTCAAGAAAGGAAGAACTGAATGAAACTACTGTTGTAGAATGATAAACCAAACTTTGAAGAAAACTACTTTTCAGCAGTTAATTTTTGAAAAAGTAATCATAGTCACATGGAAGGCTTTGGCCCGGGAGAGGGACGGATCGGGGGTGCAGCAAACGGGTGCTATCTCACTGCAACATCTGGGAAGCAGTGCGCACCCGTCCCCGATCCGTTCCTAAAGCCGGAAAACCCGCTGCAAAAAAGAACCATCTACAGAGGAGGACTTACCTGGAACGCCGCATCAAGCGCGGCCATGGGATCACTGGCATGCTCGTCGTCTGGAGCAATCCAGGCTCCCGGCTGAACTGCGCATGCGCACAGCTCCTCCTTCAGTGGCTTCCCCCCCGGCACGCTCCTCCTTCAGTGGCTTCCCCCCCCCCCGGCATCTGATTGTGCCGGGGAGGTACTGCGCGGCGGCTCAGGGGATCTATGTGATCCTGCCGCGTGTCTCTTTTGGTGCGGCTTTCAAAAGCCGCACTTTGCCCGGCTCCCCCCCCCCCCCCCGGGGGGCCATAATATATGGAACAGGAGAAAAACTCAGTAAGGAGAGTTTTACCCATATATTGGGCTAGATCCTGCCAACTTTTTCACTCAGTGTTGATCAATTTTTTTTCTTTACAACTCCTGTCCACATCACTTCTGTCCATGCAGGTCCCATGATTCCCAGCCATAGCCTTTTTGGTGGTCAAAGTGGACTCCTTCCTCCTTATTTCCCCAGTGGAAGTATTTCATAGAATCATAGAGTTGGAAGAGGCCATACAGACCATCTAGTACAACCCCCTGCCCAATGCAGGACCACCCTAAAGCATCTCTGACGATTATTCTTCCAGCCTCTTCTTGAAAGCTGTCAATGAAGGGGACCTTACCACCTCCCTAGGCAACTGATTACACCTTTGAACCACTCTGACCGTGAAAAACATTTCCTAATATCCAGCCGATACCTTTCTGCATGTAATTTAAACCCGTTGCTTCAAGTCCTATCCTCTGCTGCCAACTGGAACAGCTCCTTGCCCTCCTCCAAATGACAGCCTTTCAACTATTTAAAGAGAGCAATCATGACCCATCCCTCAATCTCCTCTTCTTCAAACTAAACATTCCCAAGGCCCTTAGTCTTTCCTCATAGGGCTAAATCTCAAGATCCCTGATCATCCTCGTCACTCTCTTCTGCACCCTCTCGATTTTGTCCACATCCTTTTTGAAGCGAGGCCTCCAGAACTGCACACAGTACTCAAGGTGCGGCCTGACCAAGGCAGTATACAGAAGGGCTATGGCGTCCTGTGATTTCAATGCTATGGCCATTTTAATACAACCCAAGACTGGATTTGCCTTTTTTGCCACCACATCACACTGACTGCTCGTATTTAGTTTACAGTCCACCCTTACCCCCAAGATCTCTTTCGCATACATTACTCCCCAGAAACATATCCCCCATCCAGTATTTGTGCTTGACATTTTTGTGGCCTAGATGTAATACTGTGCATTTATCTTTGTTGAATTGTATCCTGTTTGCAACTGCTCACTTCTCCAGAGTATACAGGTCTTGTTGAATTTTAACTCTATCTTCTTGGGTGTTTGCCACTCCTCCAGATTTGGTATCATCTGCAAAGTTAATGAGTAGCCCTTCTACTCCTTCATCCAGGACATTGCTGACATTGCTGACCATATGGTTTCCCCCCCAACAAGCTCAGCCACGCCCCCAACGTCAGCAACGCCCCCAACGTCAGTTCCCCCCGGGGCCCGATTCCGCCGCGGCAGAAATTGGGCCTCCGAAGCGGGGGATTCCCCGCCCCCCGGGCCCATTTGGCAACCCTATTCCCCACCCTTATGGTGCTGTTGCTTTTTCCTGGGCCAGGCTGAACTGCTAGGCTGCTGGGAAAACCATCCCACTTTAGGGGAAGCTACAACACTGAGCATGCTCCATTTTAAGGTCAGTATTAAGTACTTCAACCCACTGGATTATGATTCTGTCACTAAAATAGCCTTATTTTAATAACAAACACTTTTAAAACTCCATTAATTTTTGAAAAATTCACTCATTAAAAAAAAGTTGCTTCAGGGCCCCCCTGTGATTTAGGGCCCTGAAGCTTAAGCTTCATTAGTTTCACAGTAGATCTAACTCTGGGTAAAATTCCTAATAGCATAGTCACAGGTTTCATGACAAGTTTTAGATTCAAAATTTTCTGAATTTCAGCAGGTATTTCTTTCCAAAATGTGCTAGTCTTTTTACAGGACTACTACATGTGACAGAAGGTACCATCCATCTCTTTACATTTCCAGCAAATCCCTTTGTAGCTTTTATCCATCTTCTCAATATCTTTCAGAGTTATATACCAATGAAAAAAACATTTTATACCAATTTTCTTGACTTGCAATAAACTTTATATCTTTCATCCACAAGTTTTCCCATTGCTAAATTGATATCTTTTCATCAAAATTCTGCATCCATTTCACCATACATGTCTTACATGGTTCCATTTCTGTATCATATTTAAGTAGAAGTTTATAAATATGTCCTAGAAGATGATCTTTTTTGTTCAGTATTTTCAAATTCAGTCAGATCTCTTAAATGGTCTCTTTCTGTGTGAATTGCTTCTTTAAGTCTCAGTGTAAATTGAAGATATGTTAGCCATTATATCTTTTTCCCTTCATCATTGATCACCTGCCAGGTGATTTTCCCTTGCAAATTAATCATGTCTTGATATGTTATAAAATCATTATGTTTTTCTCATTATGTTTTTGTCATAGTATGCATCTATTGGTGACATTATAGGTGAAGTTAGCAGACTAATTCTTGTTCTTAGTGACTGCCAAATTTTCAGTAAACTGTCTCTAATTACATGACCTTTACATTTCATTGCAGTTTTTAGAGTTTTTCCTGTTTTTTAAATCCAAAGGTGACTATGTAAACCTTCAGCCAAATTCACTGTTTCCAATTTCATCAATCTTTTGTTTTACTTTTTAATCCAGTTAAAGATCCAAACCAGAGAGCTTGGTGGAATTCTAGTGTGTTTTTGACATAAATTCCAGGTTTTAGCTGGAAGTGATGTTCATACGTACACAACATATTTTCCCCACCTCTGCCATTCCTTTGAACAGTGGTAAGGATCAGGAGGTGATGATGGGAGATCACCCACCATAACAGGTGAGTTGGCAAGCCTATATAACTCACAGAAAACATCCCACCTGCTCCATCCCAAGAGTTCAATATCTTTGTTTGTAGGAGAAGTGAAACTGTTCCCTTGTCTGTTTCATGACAGGAAATGCCATTTTGTGCCTCTGAAGTGAAACATGTTATGTTTTGTCTCCTCTCAAATTGAACACTACAAACCAGGATGTTTAGAGTAAGCTACATAAATGATAATGTCAGGGTTTACAGCTCACACAAGTATAATTTCTTTTGTCTAGGCCTAAACTCCATGAATCTCAAATCTATATGTGTTATCACTAGCATAAGGTACCACACATACTATTCACATTGCTTCCCTATCAAGACTGATGGCAGGAGGCACATACAATGTAAGCTGGACCACAACTTTATTTAGGATCTCAAAAATGGGATAAGAACTGTCTCTATAATTCCATCTAACTGTAGGACTTATCAAATTGTTCTGGGGAAAGGTGGTGGGAGAAAGAGTTGGCATTGAGTAGTGATTATGGTGCTGGAATGAGCCCTGGGAGACACAGGTTCAAATCCCCATTCACCACGAAACTCACTGGGTTACCTCAAAGGGCCATTCACATACTGTCAACCTAACCTACATCATAGGGTTGCAGTGAGATTAACATGGAGAGAAAGATTCATGTATATTACTCTGAGGTTCTTGCAAGAAGGGAGAAATAAAAACGTACTCAATAAAAATAATTTGAACCCAGGCAATCTCACCAAGGTTCAAAGGCAGCTTTCTTGATTCCTCATATTCTCAGTTACACTCCTTTGAAAAGTGTTGAGTGGGGTCCTTCTCATCTGAAGCACCCCAAGTCACTAAATGCCATGCAACCTAGGAGAGGCAAACCTAAGAGATTTCACCTGTAACTTCCCAAGCCATTCAAGCTCCAAAGGAACTAACCAAGGGACACACACACACACACACACCCGCTCCTTCCTCCCTAGGTGTGCCCTAGGCTGTTTGACAATTGCTTCTTTCATCAGCCCAGCCCCATACTACTGTCTTGCCTAAAGTTATGACAAACCCTGGCCCCGGTCACACGAGCAGGAAACCGCGGGGGGGGGGAAGCGTGGCAGTGTGCCCCGGGGCAAACTAAGGCGCCGTTACCTGACCCGTGGAGATCCCGTGGGAAGGGAGAGGCGTCGATCGCAGCACAATCCCGCGCGCAAAAACGAAGCGCGCGGTTCGGCAAACTGGATAGTTTTTTTTTTCTGTACAGCACAACTGCGCATGCTCGGTAGGGTGCTTTTGCGCATCCACGAAGACCTGGGGGAAAAAACGTTTTCGCGAGGACGGGGACATGGGCGGGCGCCGGATGCCTCCAGAAACGCGATCCGACGCCTGCCCTTGCCCCGCGGCTTCCGGATACCTCCGAGGTACTAGTATTTTGCTGCGCGGTTTCAGCGGGAAGCCTCGTTTGAGCCCCGGGTGTGCTACGCTTCCCAGATGTGCTGGTGGGATCGCGTCCGGAAACTCCGCATGTCTTCCGTCTGACTAGGGTGGCTAATGTTCCGTGTGACCGCAGCCCCTATCAAGAATTAGGTTGAAATAACCCACAAAAAAGCCAGCTCAGATATCCTGGACTCAAACTTTGTTCTGTTGCTTCAGACCAACATGGCAATACTCACTTGAATCTAGTTTACAGACAGCTTGTTGTGTTCCCTGTCTTTGCTTTTCCAATCAGATGCCAGCAAGTTTCCACCCAACAATCTGTTTGGGACCCAATATTACACAGCCACTCAAAATTAAATGTTCTAAGAACTATTTCATATATCTTTTAAGTATACACCTAAAACATTTTAGTATACAGATAAACATGTAAAATATGAGTGTGGGAAACAGTGTTAACTGTGGGAAACACTGGTTTAAAAGTGCACAGCAACAGAAAAGTGTGAAGTGCCCCTGACTGGCTGAATGTGGTGGGGAAAATGTTGTGCTGCTTCATTGACTGAGAAAAGAACCTTATTGCTACCCCAAAAGACCTTATCCCTGCAAGGAAATCATATAAAAACAAACACAAGTTAAAAAAACAACAACACCTGTACCATCTCTCTTAGAAACTCATGTTCATCAGCTTCAAATCCTGCCTTTAATTAGTTTAACAACAACAATACAATACAACACCTTTATTGGCATATAAGACAATAAATACTTTAATGAATTTTAGTCAGCAGAAGTGTTGGAAAATGCATTAAAAGTATCATGAAAATACCTTAGCTAGCTACACAGACTCTCATACACTCTTGGTCAACCTACTAAATGTTCAGGCATTTCCTCTTGGCTTTCTAACTGCCATACTTCCTGTGGATTCTGAAGTTCTAGAAATAAACAGGAAGGGTGACGGGATTCTAAGGAAAATTCTTGTCTGACACATATACACTCCTCCTCCCTCCTCTTCTACTCCTGACAAACAGCCTTTTTTATTACCAAAGCAACACATTTTCAGCTGTGGGAAGATAGTGGGAATAAAGCCTTTATGTGACCACTAAATAAACAGAGGAAGAACAGCAAATAATCCCCTCATTTAAAAAAAAAACCCTCCCAAACTGAGACAGCTATCAAATCAAGTTACATGTTCGTTCATATAGACAACGAAAAGGCCTGATAAATCAAAGGGGCTATATATTAAGAGCACAGAGTAACCTGTTCTGTACTTGGTGATGTTCAGAACACATAGTAACACTGTTTGAAAAGAATTAAAAGCAGTTTCTTTCTTCAGACATTCCATCTTCTATTTTAGAATGTTTTACAGTTTACAGTCAAAATTGAGATTTCTTTTTTCATGAAGAATTCAACCAGTACCTCTCGTTAGTCAGGATGAGCTGCTTTGCATATGAAGGAATCCTTCTGACAACAATAGGGAGAGCCTTTGACCACCATGCCCACCTTATAGAACATTTGGTTAGCCACTGTGGGACACAGGATGCTGAACTCAATGGAAAAGTGGTCTGATCCAACAGGATTCTTCCTATGTTCTTAACCTAGTTTAAGCCTTTCTAGCAACATCATGTACATTGCTGTACCTTTCAGGCAACTGACATCACAACTGTCACTTTAATAGCCAGCAGAAGTACCCTTGGATATTTCCTTAATGCATTAACTTGACAATACATGATGCATGATACTGCCTCAGGTCTCATTCTTCCCTCTTCCTAGTAACTCATGTAACACAACATGTGATATGACATTAGTGTACTGTGAATTTCTCTCCCACCACTTTATTTATTTATTTTCTGTACTTATCCTTCACCTTTCTCTTCAGTGGGGACCCAAAAGTGGCATACATTGTTCTCCGAGCCTCCATTTTATCTCCATAACGACCTTGTGAGTTGGGTTAGGCTGAGAGTGTGTGACTGGTCTAAAGTCACTGAGCAAGCTTCCATGGCAGAGTGGGGGTTCAAACCTGGAATCTTCCAGATCCTAGCCTGATAGTCTAGCCACTATACCACACTGGCTTTTGCTTGACATCAGTGGTTGTCAGCATGTGTGCATGTATGTGAAAGGATGGATAGGACAGGATACTAGCATACTCAAGGCCAGCACAACAGTGCACAAGCCACAGATGGTGGTTCACCAGGGGTTGAGAATTGGGGATTCTTGATCACTTACCATCGCTGCTTGGGGTCTGTTCAGTAGTTGAAATCAAGAGGCGTGAACTTTCAACAAACTGTTTGTGTTCTGACTTTTTGCAACTCTCAGGAACCACTATATATACTCCTATTAAGCAACCACTTACCTCGTACTCTCCAGAAACCATTCTCTTCTTACTCAAAGATAATGATCCAAAAATTACTTTGGATATGGCTAAATATGTATCAGTCCTATTAACTCTTGGTTCCAAGCAGAATATCTAGAAATTTTATGTTGCTCAAGATTATATATCTATGAGCTTCTAGGACTGAGAAGGCCAGATAATGAAACTGAAGCTCAAATACTTTGGCCACCAAATGAGAAGGGAGCACTCACTGGAGAAGACCCTGATGCTGGGAAAGACTGAAGGTCAAAGAAGACGGTGACGGCAAAGGATGAGATGGTTAGACAGTGTCATAGATGCAACGAACATGAAATTGAGCAAACTTCAGAGGACGGCGGAAGACAGGAAGGCCTGGCGAGATCTTGTCCATGGGGTCGCGAAGAGTCGGACTCGACTGTGCGACTGAACAACAACAAGGACTGAGAGGAAAGGAAAAGGAACAGAAAGGCATGTGTTCTATCATACAATGAAGAAAATTGTACATGTGTGATCCCATATGATTGCTTTTCCACAGACTCCCCCATCTGCTGCCACCACCACTTCCATATCTGCTGTTTGACACATTCTTTACATTCACAAAACATTAATATTTCACTGGTAGTGACTTACAGTTGTGAGTTGTTTCCCTAAGTCCTATATTGATACTTAACTGGGTAAACATTAATGCCTAGGTCTGGATCAGTTTGCACTTGTGCATTCTTTGAACTGTAGTTGCTTTCCTGCCAAATTCTTGTTAATAAAAAATGTTTGATTTAAACAAAAGGTGTTATGGGCTGCTTGATTTGTTTTCTTTGCAGAAATTACCAGGGAAATAATGAGAAAACTATGAATATCTGGGTGGCTACACCTTCTCTCATGCACGTGAGCTCATGAAAGGACTTGCCACAAAGGAGCTTGCCTTTTCCAATGTTCTCAGATGTGCCTCTCCATCTCACATTATTACTAGAATCCAGTTTCAGAGAAGAATAATTTCTTTTCCTGTCCTTATTTTATGTTTAACTTACAAGAAAAAATGCAGATATTTGTAATTAAAGCCCTGGGTTGTATCCAGTAATTCATTTCTGTCAGCAGAAGGAGAAAGGATTTGCTGAGACCCAGCGGGGTATACTGGTTAAGAGCAGTGGACTCTAATCTGGAGAATCAGGTTTGATTCCCCACTCCTCCACATATAGCCAGATGGGTGACCTTGGGTCAGTGACCATTCTCTCAGGACTCTCTCAGCCCCACCTACCTCACAGGGTGTCTGTTCTGGGGAGAGGAAGGGAAGGAGATTGTAAGCCGCTCTGAGACTCCTTCGGGTAGTGAAGAGCAGGGTATAAAAACCAACTCTTCTTCTTCCTCTTCTCTGATTCCTGTCTACTACAGACCTCCACCTTGTGCCCAGTGCTGTTCCTTTGCATCAGCGTTGGGGAGAGGGCTTGAAATTGACAACAGTGAGAGGGACAGGAAAGTTCTTTTCTACAAGTGGAATTTGGCTTGCAGTTTGTTCCGGCCCTACAGGAGACAGCCAATGGCATGCCTCCTGAGGGCCGCCTTTGCCTCCTTGAGAGGAGGAAGGGGGAAGGGCTGTGGTGCAGCCTGGACTCCAAAAGGGGGAGAGGAGACGGCACTGCTTTTAACAGCCGGCTCCGCTCTACCCCTTCAGTGCTCACCTCGTGCTCGGCCCACCCACCCACCCTGTATGTAGTGTAACCACAGGCTGGTTGCCCCGTTCGGGGGGGCTGGGTAGGAATTTTTTGCCACTTCTCTGATTGGCTGTTGAGAAGGGGTCTTTTTCGCCTACCCTGTACTGCAGCCAGTGGATTGAGGAACTGGCTTGGGATGGGGCCATGAGTTAAATCGTCACTTTATCAGGGCAGAATTAGGTTTAGATAAAGTTCATGCGGCTACGTAAGCACCAATCAATAACCCCATGGGGGGGTATAGGGGTCTGCGGGATCAACCCTGCGGCCATGTGGCCAGGGATGAGGCTTGCAGACTGCCTTTGGGGATGGCCACAATGGACCCTCTGCACTGGCTGCGTGGTGGTGTTGGAGGGATCCTCTAGGCACATCCCCATCGCTGGGCTCGGTTGGGTTTGCAAGCGACTTACAGTTGGCTCCAACCCGGGGCCTTGGTGTCTTGCCTGTTATACAGTAAGGATGGGGTCAAAGTGACACCAGACCTTGACCGTGCCACTGTTTATGTTTGCCCTTGCTGTTACTTTCAATATGTTAAATAAAGTGGCCTTAGTTTCATCCAACCTTGGTTGTCTGAATCTTTCTTCCGTCAGCGGGGGGGGGGAGATGTATATACCTCTTTATCTCCTATGAGAAATCTTTTCAGAAAACAATAAAAAGAATATTTTAAGCCTGACTAATCTAGTTTATTATCTGAACATATTAAAATATGAATAGTAAGTAAGGAGGGTTTATGATATGATAAATTTGGTATTTATCAACTGACACCATAACAACAACATTTTCCCTTCTCTTCCCTTCTTTCTGTTCTAAATAGTATTTATTTCTTTATTTCATTGTGGACATGAAAAAATTGCCTTATCAATGTGTAATTTTGGACGTTGATCGCACAAAGAATTAAAACTCTGATAAACTGGGAACTTCCTTTAGATCCAGCTTTAATCCTACTAAACCTTTGGCCTAAAAACCAACCATCAGAAAGACAAAAACAATTAATAAGCCTCCTGCTCACAGCTGCAAAAATTATAATTGCAAAAAAATGGAAAGATAAACATTCCCCCAATATCCAACAATGGACTCACAAGGTTTGGGACATTTTTATGTTGGAAAATTACAACACTCTATATACTGGAACACAAAATGAGTGCGAGATAATGAGCCCCTTGAATATATGGAATCCTATTTTAGAAAAAATTGGCATTGATAAATTCGATTGGGAATCGATTAGAACAGCTTAATTCAAACTACTCCTGTATAACTAACTGATATTTTATTTATGCTTAAGGAAAAATGTTTAGATACATGATACCTACACAAATGCAATCTTATATATAAGTATTAAGTCTTTTTCCATAAAAAGGTTATGCAATGATATGTTTATCCCGGTAAAGTTATGAGTTTATAATGTTTTATTATGTTTTTTGGATGTTTTTTGATATTTACTCTGTATCTGTTTTCAAACAATTCTTTAATAAAAACTTAAAAAACATCAATGTGTAATTCTCATTTACAAAATTCAGTGAACTTAGTCTTTGAAGAAATGCCTCCATCTTTTGCTTGTGTTCTTCCAGCCATACACCATTTTGATATAGCAGTACTGATTTCAGTACAAAAGTTTATATAACCATTCTTTAATTTTTGAATTTTTTACTCTGTTTCCAGTACTCAACATATCATGAGTTAGATCCTGCCAGCTTTTCTGGGAAAAGGAGCCCTTTTAGAGACCCAGATGAACAAAAGCCATGTGAGAAGGGAAATTGTGCAAGATTGAACAGAAAACCTGGTAGCATCAAATTCAACCCAGTATTCTGGAGCATCCGACCCAATATTGTTGGAGCAATAATTATATACAATTGGCTCCTCTCTTGCTCTCTTATAACTTTTGCCTTTATTAGCAAAAACAAAGCAGTTGATGCAATGTAATGTTTCAGCCAAATATACTTTTCCTTAAATTTGTATTCTATCTCTAAAACGCTCCATCATTTAGGCATATCTTCCATATGTGTGTAAAGGTTCCAACTTGCTTGTACACTGAAGGCAGACAGAAATCACCCTGGCTTTCTAAAACATAATACATGAACTCTCAGTTCTCTGGACTGTAATTGCTAGTGTAGTTTGTTCATTAAATTGTATACGTTATACTGTTTTAATTTCCTTGCATTCTAATTTTGCAATCCATCTTTGTTGCATTGCTTGCTATATGTATTATACTGTACTATTGCATCTCTTATACTGTTTTTGTGATTTGCTCTCTAATTTAGATCATCCAGTTTTATTCTACTATTGTTTGCATGTATTAGACTGTCTATTGCCTTGCTTTTAATGGTGCAATCCACCTTGACTCTCAGTGAGAAAGGCCGGTTATAAATGAAAATAATTAAATAAATAGCTATAAGCACATTTTCTTGGAGGAAATTATTTGGATTACTTTAAAACTTACTGAAAAGTAAGCATATTTGTGCTACTGCACAAATGTGGAAGTCTAAAATATTCCCAGAAACCAGAGGAGCACTGTCAGCTGAAAAAGATATGCCAGCATTCAAAATTCCATTATGGTCAATTGGACCAGATGTAAACCCCTCAAAGAGAAATCATGGAGAATGTTCTGCACAGTGGAGATGAAGGCCTGTCTTCTGAAATATGAATGTTTATTATCTTTCCAAATTTTTCTTTTATCTAACCCAAAGTAATGGTGAATTAGCCATTAAAAAAATGAACACAATCTCTAACATGACCTAATGAAAGGCTAAATAAATCCAAAGAGATTAGCCTTTTCATCCTCCTATGGGAAACTGACAACATTAATGGTGTGTTTTCCAGGCCAATAGGTTTTCTGCATTTATTTTTATTCAGTCTTGTGAGACATTTTGTCAGGTCTTGTGAAAGTTAGTTGAACTTTCCCCCTCCCCCATGGATTGCCTGTCTTCCACTTCACTCAACCCCATATAACAGTTCGCAAGCTATTATCGACAGCCCCGACAGCCTTCAGTAGTTTTAAAAACACAACAAATGTTTTAGCTTGTTGTTGGCCTTTCTGTAAAAGAAGACATCTACATCTTTCATGTTTCTTATTTGCAGAAAGAAAGGAGATGAAGTTACCCCTTGCTATCTGATGGCTTCAAAGCTTAAGCAAAATGAATGTCTTCTAAATCCCTGCTACTGCCCTCCCTTTACACCCACACACACAAATTTTGCCTTGTCAGCTCTGCTGTTTATTTTAATTAATCAGCTCAAAGTCACAAAGCACTGTACAGCCTACTGAAGCCTGGTGAAATTTGGCAACTAAATCCCATTGTCTCCATTAGCTTGTGTCAAGAGATAAAGCATGTCTGGTGTTCTATCAAACAGAAACAGCAAGTTCATCTTAAAACATAAAAGCCACATTATGAGGAAAACACTTCCATTTTAGCTCCAGCATACTGATGATGACCAATTCCAGTTCCTAAACCATGGATGAATTCTCCTAAAGGCTTTACATAGTGATTGAATAGCATGGGGACCAGTTGTCTTCAGTGTGAGATCTGCCCTGAGGGAATGCCCAGCTCTGCATTTCTTTATTCAAACTGCCTGGTGATGCTGTAGAGATCCTGCACCAGTGCCTGACTGTTGTGTTTAAATGGCTGACCAGCTGCGGGTTCCTCCACGGCCTCTGAGGCCGCTGCGACAGGACTGGCATGCCCCGCACCGGGCTCACAGCATAACGGGAGCTCATGGGACCACCTCGGAGCTATAGGAACTACAGGCGAGATCCTGGAAACTGCCGGGATGCCAACTACACTTCCCCTGAGAACAGGGATGCCCAGAAGTCAAGGACTAGGGAGGGAAGGGGGAGAGATAGAGCAGGAGCCAGGCCCAGGTTGCTGGGAGGGACGGGCACGGGCACAGCTGCGGAGTAGATGAAAAAGCCCGAACTTACCGGAGGGAAGAGGGTCAGGGACATCACAGACGCTGTCGTTCACTCGCACTGACACCCTGGAAGTGGACCCACCCATAGGTAGAACCTTTAGGGAAGGGCATCACATGGAACCACAGGGGGGTGGGACCAAGGGGGAGGGGTCCTATGGGGAAAACAGATAAGATGATTGGCAGGACACGGGTGCAATAGACTCCCTAATGAGAGAAAGGGGAGGGATAACATGGAGGAAGGAAAGGATAAAAGGAGAGAAGCAGAGGAAGGTCAGGGAGGATGTCGGTGACAACTGCCTGTGTGAGACCAGAGAGATCGAGCAAAGGAGCTGTTGACCCGAGGAAGAAGGCTCTGGCAGTGGCGAAACTCCAGGCCTATTCCATTTCTGAGACCTTTGCTTCTCTCCTAAATCCTTTGCCAATACGGACGGCAGACCTCCGGTGCCTGGAGCTCCACCAGGGCACGACAATGGCAAAGGGTAAACAAGCCAAAACTGAATCCTGGTAAGGTGGAGGTAACATTGACTGGGAAGGCTGAAGTCCTGAAGGACATGTTGCTTCCCACTTTTGACTGGGTCCAGCTGACACTCACTGACTCAGTTGAACACTTTGGGGTACACTGGATCCAGCTTTAGTGTTGGAAAAGCAACCTAATGCAGCTACAAAAAAATAAGACCATTCTATCAAACTTCACTCAGCTCAGAAGATGGCCCTGTACCTTAAGTCAGCTCATTTGGCCCTATGGATCCATGCTACGGTTACGTCAAGGCTAGACTATTCTAATACATGCTACATGGGTCTACCCTTAAAGGCAGCTTGGAAACTCTAGTTAATACAGAACACCATGGCCTTGCTACTATTGGGTGCTAATCAGAATGAGCATATCATTCCCATTTTGCAGATACTCCATTGGTTACCAATCACTTACCAGTTGCAATTCAAGGCTCTAGCAATCACCTACAAAGTCCTTAATGGCACTGGACCCACATACCTGCAGGACCACCTCTCCACCTATGTTCTGCCATACCAGCTGCGTTTACCTGAGCAAAACCTTCTGAAGGTGCCCCCGTGCAAACAGTTAAAATTGGCTGCTGTCTGTTCCCACGCATTCAATGTGGACGCTCCCACATTATGGAGCAGCCTGCCTGAGGCTATCAGGAAGATCCTCACGCTCCTATCATTTTGAAAAATGTGCAAAACAGAAATGTTCAGGACATCATTCTTATAAAGCGATTGGAATGGCACTATAATGGATCAGCTCAAGAGGTTGCTTCTGTAAGGGATAGCATTATAGTGTATTGTAAAGTTTATTTGACGTAGCGCCCCTTTTTACTGCAATTCAATGTCTTCTCCTTTTGCAATGCTCTGTTCAGTATCATATGTCAAACATGTAGGGATCTTCAAGTGAAACACAATAACAATTCTTTTTCTGCTGTACCATCTTTTGTGTTCTCTTCTTTAACTCTGCATTGGTAGGGTCACTCTAATTTTGTTAAGGCCAACAGTTCATATCAAAAAGAATGTATGGGATCCATTTGATCAAGATTTCCAATTTCATACGTCCCAGCTTTACCTAAATATACAGCAGAAAAACACTCTGCAAGTAACATACAAGTGGGGGGGAGGCTTAGCCCAAGAAGGAAGAAGGCTGAGCTGGAATCTTTCTTGCTACTATGCTATTTTTCTGCTTGCTAAGAGTGTTTGACATGCAGGAGCATTCATAAATATGCTTATCTCTAGCTTTGCTCATTTTGCCTGCCTCACTGTCAATGTTGATTGCGTTCTTGTTAATTAACTATGTCATAATAACATACGAGAAGCCAATGTTGGATCAGGCCAAAGGCCCATCCAGTCCAACACTCTGTCACACAGTGGCCAAAAATACCAGGTTCCATCAGGAGGTCCACCAGTGGGGCCAGGACACTAGCCCTAAGCAAAGTTACACTCTTCTACAGTTACAAGGCAGTGGTGCAAAAGGACAAAGTATTTGTCAGTCCATGTCAGAACAACACTCACAGTGCCATCCTAAGCAATGGACTTAAAAGGCCTAAGTCTACCAAGGATGGCACTGTGAGTGTTGTTCTAACTTGGAGTACAAATAATTTATGTCCTCTAGCACTGCCACCTAGTAGCAGTAGTTCAGTATTTAATGCAAATGAGCCATTAAATAGCAAATTGGTGGCAGGAATAGCTACCTGTCTGGGGGCCGGGGGGCATGGGGGCCCCATTAGCACAACAGTTTTACATCACTTGTGGTGGAAATCTGGAAGTGACATCACACCACTCTAGAGTTTCCACCAATTCCTAGAGTGGAGTTTAATCACTTCTGGGTTTTTCCTTGAAGTGGCATAATTCCATCACACTTCTGGTGACTTTTAAATTAATTTTTGCCCTGGCACCCCCTCCCCTAATGATATGAAGCAACTAATTAAATTACTTATCGACATCTGTGCTTATTCCCATAAGAAGCTGATTTTGAAGGTGGGCTGTACTAGGCATTCACCTGATCTGCCTTTCGGGCAGATCCACTTCTACCAGCCTTGATTATCACTATCTGCACAGCCACATGTACAGAGAGGTGCCAAGTGCCATCCCTTTCCCAGATGTGCCACAAGGCTCCTACCAGGTTCAAATGATGCTCAGCACCAAAGGCGCTTTTTCACTGTGCACCTGCTCTGAATAAGCATCCCATCACCAGATGTCTCAGGGTACTTGCCTATTAACCCTACCTATCCTGAGCAACACTCCCAATTCCTGCCAACTAGTTGTGGCCTAACCAGTTTTTTTAACCAGGCCTATTTAAGTAGGGGCTCCATTTCCACAGAGACAGCATGGAGCAGGTGAAAAAAGGGCCCCACACTCTGCCAATCATACAAAACCTCCCCCTGAAATACTGCTCAGCCCTACAGCAGCATTCAGCTAAGGGAGGGCGGGTGCATGGGTGAGTCAGCCACAGTAAAATGCTGTAGGTGAGAGCTACATAAATCAGCCTGTATAGAAAACTTGCTTTCTGCTTCCATATCCACATGCCTTCTCCTGTGATGTCTTTTGATACCATGCTGCCTCTGTTTCCTGTTGCAGGCCAAATGATCCAGGGCAGACCAAATGGCCTGAACTACCTCAATAGCCATGCCATATAACCACACATTCTTTCACACCTCTAAGTGGAAGAGCCAGACCTGATGGCTCCTGGCTCCCCCCACACATGCAACAAGTCACGTATACAATGACGAAGCTGTGGAGTTTGGGTCACCTGACTGCAGGAGGGGCCTCCAAACTTCTAGCCATTCCTGTGTTGCAGCTATGGCAACCAACAATTGGGCACATCCCATGCCCACTCGTGATTGGCTGATGGCCACAGCTGATCATGAATGGAATTGGGCTATAATTGATTGATTCCTATGAGAGGGAGCGCTCTGCTCTCAGTTCTCCCTTCTTGTCATTGTCTGTTTTAGTGCAACTGGAAATGCTGCCTCGTGAGAGACAAAGAGTCGCTTTGTGAACTGGAGCACATGGGTGCAAGGATGGGATTTCTCTTCAAAATCCCTTGGTGTCTAATTGGACTGTATACCTTGGACACTCTTAGAATATGGACACTTCACTGGTAACTATGAATATCTTTAATGTGTAGTTAAGGCACAGAGCCATAGCTTTTTCTTGTTTTCAGTAATCTTTTATATAGTCTGTTTTGCTATGCTCTGTACTGAATAAAAATTATTCTTATTTCTAAATGGTCTCTGATGTTGTACCTGAGTTCAAGTCTAAATCTTGTGCCTTCTGCTACCTTTGTAAGATTAAGTGTGCATCTCTGGGAATGAGTTGCTAATGTGTTAAGTTCCAGATACCAACTGAGAGTTTGAACCTCTAATCTCAGGTTGGGGGAAACTACTGTAAAGGTTCTGGTGGCAAGTTGTTCTGGAAACCAGAGAGGGTATAGACTACCTCTTGGGTTGTTGTTTAATGTACTGAAAAGTACAAGATTCCCTCCCATCCCTGGCCTGGCCTGGGTGGGCAATCCTGTACACAGCCCACCGCCCTCTCCTCTATGAACCAATTGTATTTCATGCCACATTTGAAGTAAATGGGGCTGGGCAAATTGATCCACAACCTAATTAGCTGTGAATGTCTTTGTTCACATTGGACAATAGAATGACTGCATGTGGGAGAGGGGTTTGCCAGAAGGAGGTCTTCCTGGCCATGTACCACACTGAATGCTGCCACTTGGGCAGATGCCAAATCACTCAGAATGTTTTTCATTTTTAAATTGTGAACAAATCAGTAATATGAGTCATATATGGTGCTCAGCTTGAGATGAAGCTGGTCTTGTAAACAGGGTAAATTCAGTTTTCAAATACAGTTTTTGTGAAATTTGATTCATCCTTACTTTACTCCCAAATAAGTATGCATACATTTGCAGCCATAGACTTACAAGTCATTTTTATTATGAGAGTTAAAAAAATATTTTAAAATGATGAGTAAATGGGGGAAGGGATTTTACATCTGAAATATCCTGTGTAACCTTCTCGTTTGCTGCTAAATTGTAATAAATCCATACTATCTGCGCTGAACATTAGAAATGCAATTAATTATAATCATAACGCTCCATATATTCAGCCACTTTGAATTTAAATTGATTTCATACAAACCTAGCATATGAGGAAATATCTCATTTTTTAAAAAGTAAATAATAATGGAAATTAAATGCATGTTTCTTGCCTCTGCAGCTCCAATAAATCTTTCCATTTTCATTTTATGATCTGGATTAATTCGTAGGACATTTACATTTATATTTATGTTCCAAATGTGGCTGTCACTGATCAGGCTAGAAATGCATTAATCTTGATTTTAATTATCAAAGTCAGACAAAGAAGCCATTCTTTCCATTGTAAGCCTGCGAAGCTGAAATCTGTAGCTGCCTGATACCTCACAGCTCTGCCCTATCAGAAGCTGAACAGCTTCTGCAACATACAATGGAACTGACTCTGTCCCCACCCCCCCCAAAAAAAATTCACAAGTTCCAGGGCTACTGAGAGCCACTATGGGCCCCCGGACAAAGACTCCATCTGCCTCCCCAAATGATCCTGATCCAGACCATGTCACTTGGCTTGCTGTTGCCATGCACAGAATAATTGTTCATTAAGTAAGAAATAGCAAAGGTAAAGAGACAGGATTGTTAAAGAACAGATTTTACTTAATTTATTATCTACACCAGGGGTTCCCAATGTGGTGTCCGCCAACACCTTTCCTGGTGGCCACCAAGTGTTTTCAGAAAGTGTTTGCCCAGTGTTTGCCAGTTTGGTGTAGTGGTTAAGTGCGCGAACTCTAATCTGGGAGAACCGGGTTTGATTCCACACTTCTCCACTTGCACCTCGCTGGATGACCTTGGGCAAGCCGTAGTTCTGATAAGAGCTGTTCTTGAAAAAGAGCACTTTCTGTCAGAGCTCTCTCAGCCCCACCTCCCTCACAGGGTGCCTGTTGTGGGGAGGGGAAGGGGAGGGAAAGGAGTTTGTAAGCTGCTCTGAGACACCTTTGGGTAGTGAAGGGTGGGGTATAAATCCAATCTCTTCTTGTCTTCTTATTAACCACTGGAGATCTGATTAGCTGTGCAGATTTTTTGAAATGTTGCATTGGGAGCAGCTGCCACTATGGCACAAGGATCTTCATTGCATGACTGAAGGTAAACTGTGTGTATGCAAGAAAAACGTTATGTTCCATTTTATTCAAAAGGCATCCTGTTAAACGGATCTTTTTCTTGAAATACTGATGAGTTACTATTAGAGCTATGCAGAACCTCACTCCCTGACATTTTGTGGTTGGCTCTGCCTCCTGTGGCTGCCATAGATTAGGATTAAATCTCACTGAAATCAAGAGAAGCAATAGGTTTTGGCTAAAAGAGGCATACCAAGCTTGTCTAGGCACACATACTAGGGCATAAACCTCATTGAACACACAGCCCAGTCTCATGCATATTTACTTATCATGATGTTAAGTCGTACTAACTTCATTCTCTCTCTCTCTCTCTCTCTCTCTCTCTCTCTCTCTCTCTCTCTCTCTCACACACACACACACACACACACACACACACACACACAGAGGGAGAGAGGACAACTTGGAAGTCATGTGGCAGAGACAATCACACAGAGGCTATATGATTGGTGTAATGAGCACACATGCAGAGGGCCAGAGGACACAATGGACACACAGAGAGCATGGGAACATTATAAGATTTACCCTTTTAACTTTTCAGTCCTACCCAGTCAGTGTGGTATAATAAACAGAATGTCGGACTAGGAGCCAGGAGACCCAGATTCGAATCCCGCTCTACCACAAATGTATGCTCAGTGACCTTGAGCCAGTCACACACTCTCAGCCTAACCTACATCATAGAGTTGTTGAAAAGATAAAATTGAGAAGAAGAAAAGGATGTAAGCTGCTTTGAGTACGCATTGGGGAGAAAGACATGGTGTAAAGGATGTAAATAAATAAATAGATAAATATCTGTGTAAGCTCAAATATGATACTCCCATGTAAGTAAGGAACTGTTAAATCAGATCTATAAGTTCTTAGTCATCCCAGTGCTGTAATCCATTGTGGGATGTGTTCTTACTAACATTTGTGTTGATTTCAATGGGTAACCATAATGCATGTAAGATTTTTATCCCAGCCAATTGGAGAATCCTCAGGAACCCATCACCAAAGAATTCTTCTATCTCAATTTTCAGAGAGGAGGAGGCAATTAGAGAAGCAATGAAAATCCAGGTCTTTAAACAGCTAAGTGCTCCGCATAGTGGGGTAAAACAAGAAAAGCAGAGGTTGCCTCCCCTCCCCTCCGTGTACCCCTCCACTTGCAAAGCAGGCAAGCTGTCTATAGCAAAGGCAGGGAATGGAGCACGTGATGACCAGCTAATGGCTCTATGGCTGCCCCTTCATGACATGGCTGCCCTCGCTTCCTTTCAGAGAGCACAAGCCAATCCTTCACCTCTTTCTCTTTCACCTCTTTCACTAAAGTGCCAGGAAGGAGACTTGGAAGGAGGACAGAACTGGCCAAGGACAAAACCTCACAGCCTCTGTGGCATTCACACAAACCTTGCCTTTTCAGGCAGGTAAAACAAGTGTAACTATTCCAGTGTTGCCACGTATTCCCACTATGCAAGGGGAAAATGTTAATTGCCTATAAAAGAGGGGTGGCCGTCTCCTTTCAGACTGCAATTTGGCAGAGAACATCCTTTGCAAAAAAAAACCCTGTGTCTCTGAGAATTTAATCTCATTTGGTTAGAGGGAAACATTAAACCCAGAAATTTGTTTCCCATTGAAATCAATGAACTCAAATATTAAACTGATCTACCTTTAATATTCATGTTAAAGAAATCAGGTTTCTCCAAAACAGAAACCAGCAGATCCCCCCAATGCAAGTGCAAGTTTCCTCACCTCACAGATGAACTCTCGTTGGTACTGAGTTGTATCACTAAAGTTCTACCCTCTTTCCCAACAGGCCCCTCAGGGTTTGGAAATGAAAGGTAAAATGAATATTTGTTAGTAAAGTTCCTGCCAACCAAAACTGACTGCAGGATCGAACTGTCAGCTCCATCGAAACTCAAGGCTTGGGACTGAGTTGCACACCCGCGGGCAGAATTTCTTTCCAGATGCCAACTCTAATTACACACACACACATACAGGTTTTTTCTTATAGTGGAGATTTCCCCAGATGATCGTTTATGTAAGTTGCTTCTGGATCCTATGGTTTGGACTCTTTGGCAAGGACTGATATAGCTACAGTTGTCCTTGAGTGCATGACTCTCCAGGGAAAGGGCCAATGCCGGTCCCTCTCCTGGCACCAAGGTAAACCCCAGCTAGCCTTCTTCCTTTGCTCTCACCCAAGCTTGGGATAGAATGAGTAGGTGATGGGAAGAGATGGGGAAGAGAAAGTGCTCCTGCTAGCTGAACAGATAGAAGGCACTTGGTAGGTATAAAAGGTACAGCAATGTTAGTAGTGGGGCCCAAGCTCAAAAAGGTTGAGACAGACTTAACAATGAAGTATGGCTGGGCAAGAGGAACACAAATCTCATTAAGACCGCAACATGGCCATGCCATTATTAATTCTTAAAATAACATTAAAGCATACATGAAGAACACTTTCTAGATGGAAACTCAGATACCACTTTGCTGAGAGGGTTGAGGAGGGCAGCAAACCAGACAGTGGCTGTTTCACATTGCCCTGTCCCTGAATCCTAACACAGTAAGCCTGCCCAGCCATTAAATAGTTCTGGCGAGAGCAGGAAAGAGAAACCTGGAAGTATGTGGCTTTGGACAGCAGCCAGATTTTCTGCAGTCTATATGAGCAATGCAGGCTATGAGCAGGAGCAGTCTATAGGAGCAATGAAAACTTACTGAGACAGGTGGAGTATTTCAGTGATTTTTAACTTGCCCCAATGTCAATTCTTAGATGGGCAAAATTAAGAAGATCCTGCCCTGGGCATAAAAACAATTGAAAACACTGCTTCTGCAAAAAGGATTTACAGAGTTGAATCTCTCTTTGTTCTGTGATCATTGGCTCATGTGGCTTCTGAATATACAGGCACACAGTCCAGAAAACCAGTAGATGATTGCTTTTAATCTGGCACAATCAAAAGTCTTATCCAGTCCTCTCACCTCTATTTTGAGGCCTCCTAATCCTTCTTCCTTTGATTTCATTAGCTTTGGTAGGCTATGGTTTAATGCTTCTTAAGCCAGGCAGTAAAACAACCTTCCCCCATAACTGATTAATTACTTTTTATGTGCACTGAAGTCTATTAAGGAAGAAAAGGATGGCCTTTAAACCTCAATTATATAATATGCTACTACCTGTACTTTCTGTACTAGGATATGTTCAGGCTTATTAACTCATTCTTTAAAAAAAAATAATCACCGTACTTCTCCTGTTTAGGCCAAAAATACTCTGATTGTTTTGAACACCTAAGAACTGAAGACTGCTTCAATCCTATTAGCGGATTCATCTTTTATATTAACTACTGTTTATCAGTAAACCTTAAGACATCCTCTGGTGCCCTTTTAGTATTGTTCACAAATGGAAGCTGGCTCAGAAGCATGCTTCTGTGAATAAACTGGGGCAAATGCTAAACTGTGGCATTGCTTTGTACTCAATTAAGGTACTTTTCTGATACTTTAATTGTAAGTGACTTTGACAGGTTTATTTGTCCAGTTCACTATTGTGAGCTTCAAGGTGACATTTCCATATCCCTGTGGCATCTTACTCTATCAGCTTAAAAAATGTTTTATAAAGTGGTTTATAAAGTTGATGCCTCCCTTGCCCAAAAGAAAATACCTAATCACCAGCACACTATTATTTATGCCATATGTTTGTTTAGTCCTTTTGTTTTATGCTATTAGTGCTGTGTTTTCCTCTGTTAGCACACAGACATACTACTGCTTGATCTTTCACAATTCCCCTCCTCACTGCATCCCCTGAGCAGATGGGTCAGATCTTTCTACAAACCTGAGAAAAGCCCCAGGTTTGCAGAAAAATCTAAAATCAGGGGGAGGGGGAAATCGAGGCATTAAAACTCTCCAAAATAATAGAAGCAACACCCATACTTCTAAGAAACAAATTCCCTTTATAGTGACCATTGTGGAGGCAGCCAGTTGATTAGGCCTCCCCTCAGTGACTGCAGATCCTGGAAGCCAGACTGGGACCACATTACCTGCTCTTGAGGTGTGTTGTTGTTTTAATACTGATGTTTTAATGAAATAGGAATGATGATTTTATGGATTTTAATTCGATCATTGTAATATGTTTTTAATATCGTAAAACTGCATTAATTGCAGGTACATATATGTTGGTACCTACCCTGAGCCTACAATGTGGAGATGGCGGGCTATAAGTCTAATGAAATAAATGGAAATAAATAAACGGAGGTTGTTAGGCAACCATAACAATATTACCAGCCTTCAAGTCTTGGTTTTTGTCAGTGAAATGCCAAGGGAGGGGCATGGCCCTTTCCAGGGATGTTTTGGGTTTTGAGGTAGGATAGCCAGGTCTGATCTTCTCCCCAGGGGGGATTAGGGGGTTGAAAAGTACTGAGACTTACCAGCGATTTCAGCTCTCATACTTTTATTTCATTCAGAACAAGGCAAAGAACCCAGCTCACAGGCCGGTTTATATGTGCAACAATCCCATACCCGAAACACACCCACACACCAGTGATTGGCTATTTACAGTGGCCGAGAGTTCCATAGGCTCTCGGCCGGGAGCCTAGCCCGCCGATAGGCGCCGGCTAGGATCCGCTTGTCCCATTGTTACTAAGAGCGAAGCTCAGCCGCTTCGCATGACTGCGTGGTGAATTAGCCTCACATGCGGTCTGAGATGGATGCATTACAGGGGTGTTCCAGGAGAGGGTGTAGCCACCCCAGTGCAATAATGTCACTCTGCATGATGTCATCAAGTCTCCACTTTTTTCCTACCGTTTAAAGGGAAACCTCCCTTTAAATGGTTGGGGGGGGAGGGAGGGCCAAGTGCTCCTGCCATGCAAGAGGCAAAATCACCTCTTGCAAGGCAGGAGCCAATGGCCCCCACTTGGGGAGAGCAGGCACCAGACACTCCTGGCTTGCAAGTGGTGGTCTTGCCTCTTCCAAGGCAAAAGCCGACAGCCCCCGCTGGGGAAGAACAGGCACCGAACACTCCCGCTTTGCAAGAGGTGATCTTGCCTCTTACTAGGCAGGAGCCAGTGGCCCCTGCTTGGGAAGCCTGGGTGCCGGGCGCTCAGGGTCCCTTTAAGTGCTCACAGCCAGCAGGCCCCGCTGCTTGGAATTCAGGCACGTGGGCCGCAGCCGCCCCTCTCCCTCCCCTCTCTCAAGAGAGGAGAAGTGGCTGCAGGTGTTCGTGCTAGGGGGCAGGGCTTCCCCAGCTGGCTGGCAGTGGGTCGAAACACCCCCCCCCCCAAAAGCAGGTAAACCCCACCAGACCTGGGGGTCTGGCAACCCTATTTTGAGGGGGGAGTGAGGCTGACGGGAGCTAAGCCCAGCATCAATCCCTGGCACTCCCATCTACTCTCTACTATTCAAAAGCAGCCACCACATGAACACCAGTATGGGGTAGTGGTTAGAGTGTCAGACAAGGATCTGGTAGATCCAGGTTTGAAACTACACTCTGCTATGAAAACTTACTGGGTGAACTTGGCCACTCGCATACTCCCAGCCTAAACTACTTTGCAGTGTTGTTGTGAGGATAAAATGGAGGATAGGGGAATGATCTAAGTTGGTTTGGGTCCCCATTGGGGACAAAATCAGGGTATAAAACAGTAAATAAATAGAGGTGAATGGGGTAGGCAGATATATTGTAGGTTGGTGGGTGGGTGGGAAAGAGAAAAGGAAGCATGGAAAGGGGACAAGATTTGGGAGCTGCGAGGAGGAGGGAAAGATGAAATAATGGGGAAGGGGATACAGGGGAAAATGAAGTTCCCTCTGTAAGTCCTTGTGAGTCCCCCACTTGTCACATTTAAAATCCCTGCCTTCCTCCTATCCTGGAATTCAAGGTAACAGACATCTCCAAGACATATTCCATCCAGGGACTGACCATATTTTGGCCATGTGTGGTTTGAAGAAAGTTGTTGTGTCACCTGCCCTCCCACCAAATCCTTGGATTTACATGCCCTCCCACCAAATCCTTGGATTTACATTCTATTGTTTGGAGTACAGTGAGCTTAAGAGAAAATAGTATTGATTTGTTGATGAGGCATATGATCAACATATACAAAGTCCAACCAACAACAAGAAAATGCAATATTTTTTTTCTGGAACAGAATTTATCGCCTGCCTTTCATCTGTGGATCACAAATTAGTGCACATAGGATTCATCAAACAGCACTTGTTTACCTTTAGCAAGGTTACAGAATAATGTACAATTAAAGTAAAGACTGGGCCTAGGAAAGCTAGAGATGCATTTTTATGGGTGGCATCTCTATGCTTGAAAAAGTTAATATGATAAAAGCCTTGTCTTCTGAATAAAAGTTGTAAGGCACACAGTAGTATTATTTTGCTCATAAGTTCCCTTTAAAGTAATAACCCAGTTGATTTTACTGAACCTTTAACCAAAAACAAAACAAAACAGAGTAAAGCAGGATCCAAACCAGCATGTTCAAAAGAACAGATATCAGATAGAAGAAAATTATCTCTTCACAAAGCACAACAGAACATCACTGCCCAGCCAGCCAAAGAACCTTTAACATATTTTATATTTAATAGAAATGTTACTATAGAAATAAAGAACACCACAGAAATGGTCACTATTCAACCAAAGGTAAACATTTTTAATTCACATTGATTTCACCTGGAGAGAATCAGCACTTGCTTAACTATATCCTACTGAAATAAGAGAGGCTTTAAATAATTTCACTTTTGTTGTATTGTGCTGATAGGTTTCAAAATGTTAACTAAAGCTAGTCATAAAAAGAATGGATTTATTATCCCTGCATTTCAGAATTTTTGCAACAGGGATGTAGAATTTAATTGGCATAAATTACATTTCTCAAGGCTTTACTTGTATTTGTCAGTCCAAAATGAAAAAGCAGAACATTTATTAAAGCAATGTGAAATAAAAAATGTCCCCCATGTTAGTTTTGCCATGGTTCACTTTAATCCTGGAGATAATTCTACACAAATGACATTAATTAAATGGGTGATGAAGATAACTTGTATTGAAATATAATTGTACTAGCAGTAAAGCCCGTTGTGAAAGCAATACAACGAGATCTAGAAAGAGGCTCTGGGGCAGTGCTCTGGCTTTGGGCAAAAAGTGTCAATTTGCTGTGGTGACCTCAGCAGGGTATAATGACAGAGTCCACTGTTTTCTCCAGAGGAACTGATCTCTGCTACCTGAAGAGCAGTTGTAATTGTGAGTAATCTGTAGCCCTCACCTGGAGATTGGCAACAATTGTTACCCAGGACAAAATGGCTGGTTTGGAGGGTGGAGTCTATGGCATTCTACCTGTCTGAGGTCCCACCCCTCTGCAAACCCCACCCTCTCCAGGCTCCACCCCTCAAATCCCCAGGAATTTGTCAGCATGTAGTTGGCAACCCCATCTCCTTCCCAGCTAGCCACCAACCTACCATTATCTGCCCCTTTGACTTCAGCTGACTTCTGCCCTCCCTTCTGCAGAACAGTTGTAATACTGAGTGCTCTCCAGCCCTCACCTGGAGATTGGCAACAATGGTTCCCTATGTGGGACTGACTGGTTTGGAGGGTGGAGTCTATGGCAGTGTACCTGTCTGAGGTCCCACCCCTCCTCAAACCTCACCCTCTTCAGGCTCCATCCCTCAAGTCTCCAGGAATTTCCCATCTGGAGTTGGCAACCCTATCAGGATTGGCCCCAATGTGTTTTCTCCCAAAGGCCAAAGTAGGTGACAGGACCAAGCTTAGTTGCCTACCAACAGGCACTGAGGGGAATGTAGGGTTGCCAGCTCTAAGGAGGGAAATACCTGGAGGTTTGGGGGGTGGATTCTGTAGAGGGCCGGGCGACGGAGGCATCGGCCTTCTGTCGCCCGCCTTGCCCCCCCAATCTCGGCCCGGGCGACCGCGGCTCCCGCCAGCGATCCAGCTGTCACCTGGAGACTGGCAACAGCTTGTCTGGAGTGTGGGCAGTATGGCATTGTATCTGTCTGAGGTCCCCCTCTTCCTCCTCCTCCTCAGACCCCACCCTCAGCAGGCTTCAACCCTATGTCCTTTCCAGGCAACCATCAGCCAACCTTTATCTGCCTGTCTGTCTTAAGTTTTACATCCCCCCCACAGCCTCTGCCTAGGGAAAGGGCAGTCTTTCCCTGCAGTGGGAGCCAAAGCAGCTGACATCATTCTCCTCTCCCCCGTATGATCCACACAACTACCCTATGAGGTATGTTATGGTTGAAAGTGTGTGAATGGTCCATAGTCCCCCAGGCAGTTTTTAAAACATGAACCTGGGACCTACACACCATCTGTGGCAGTAATGGGGTGACTGCTGGCACCTTTTCCTATCATTTTTTGCCTTGAGGTATTCTGCTTGTGGTGTGATCTGTCTTCTTTGTGGTGTGGCATGATTGTGTTATTGGGTTTGTTTCTTTTAAAGGGGAAGTGATGTGTTGTGAGTGAGGACATATGTTACCTCAGAATACAGTAGTTCCCATATGCAACTGAAAATTCCAACTGCCTTGCGGGGGGGGGAGTTTGAGGTGTGGAATGGAGTGAAGTCCAATCACCTTCCATATGCAAAAGACCTTGAAACGCTGGGCGGGACTGCACAAAGCAGCCAGTCAACCCAGCCAGTGTCTTCTGAGTGGCAGTTCTTCCGGCCAAACACTAAAGGCTGGCATTTTAGAACGTTGGTCCCCACTACTGCTTTATTATAAGGGAGAGATAGTATGCATAACACTGAGTTTTGTGTTCTATAACATTTTTAAGCCAACAATGGTTTTAGCTTATGTACAAGTGAGGGAGCCACAAGGACTTGCAGGGGGTATCTCATTTTCCTCTTATCTCCTCCGCCACAATTTCTTTTTTTTCCTTCTTTCCCTGGCAGTCCCCCCAGCCTTTCCTACTTTCCTCCACTCTTCTCTTCTTCCTGCGCACCAGCCAACCTGAAGAAGAGTTGGTTTTTATACCCTGCTTTTCTCTTCCCTAAGGAATCTCAAAGCAGCTTACAACCAATGCTCCCTCTAAGCTATGGAGACTTGTAAGCAAAATTTCTATTTTGTGAGCTACTGGCATTAAAGTTATGAGTAAGTGATTTGGCTACTGCATAAATTAGTTTGCTCTGGAGTCATCCTTCCTGAGTTAAGACAAAAATGTGTGAGGCAGAGGCTAAAAAACTATGAGCTCGCTCACATTAACTCAGCTTAGAGGGAACACTGCTTACAACCTCCTTCCCTTCCTCTCCCCACAACAGGCACCTTGTGGGGTAGGTGGGGCTGAGAGAGCTCTGAGAGAACTGTGGCTGGGCCATGATCACCCAGCTGGCTTCATGTGGAGGGCTTGGGAATCAAACCTAGTTCCACTGCTCTTAAATACTACACCATGCTGGCTCTCTCCTGGCAGCCTTTCTCGAAGAAAAGTCTGTCCCAGTTGGTGGTGGTTGGCACCAGGCCAGACCCAGTTGTGTGGTGTCCACCATCACCTGTCCTGGGTCCAGTTGTGCAGTGACATCTGCTGCTGAGGCAAGTGGTGTGGATAGTACATCTCTGATGGTTGCTGCCAAGCATGCACCTAATAAGTCCTACTCCATCAGTAGACATAAAAGGGCAGGGGACCCTTTCAAGTACTTGTGTCCAAGTCCACCCCTGTCCTCTTCTGGCTTTGCTTTACAGAAACCAAGGGTTGGAAAGCTCAGAAATATTGTTGTGGATGCTGAGCAACCTCCAAAAATGGTGACTGAGAGTTCAGTGGTCATTTGCCTTAGGGTGGTGGGCTCCATGGGAGCAAAAACAGAGATGGGGAGCAGCATCGCACAAAGATGCATCATCACTTCGGTTTTATACCTGGAAGTGACATCACAGTGCTCTAGGAATCCGCTCTAGGAATCCATAGGGATGGGTTAATTCCTAGAACGTAATGACATCACTTGTATGAACAAACCTGAAGTGACATTGTGATGCTGTATGATGTTGTTCCCTGTTCTGCTGGTTGCCAGCCCTCAGCTCTTTACCCTAGCTATAGGCATTGTTTCTATTGTTTTGGGCAGTTTTAATCCTCCAAAGTATTTTTTTTTAAGATTTCAGTTTTTTTCTGTAAACTTGATAATTCCTTCAGATTTGTAGAGAAATCCTGCTTATCTCCTAAGCTCCAGTTTGCTGATATATTAATCTGCACTCTATGGCCCTGTTCAGAATTAAATATATGATTGTTTTTATGGAACTCTGTTTAGTTATATCAGTGATTCCTAAAACTTTGCTGTGGTGTGAGCCACTGTTATAATTTAGGAGCTACCACATGATGTTACATCATGGAAACCATTCAGAAAGCCTCTGGAAAGGCATTTGAATTATGACTTAACCCTTTCAGTACTTCAGTGGAGCTGTACTGGGTGTCCTAATCAGAAGAATGGATGAATGAGAATTAAAGAAAGAGGAAGTGCTGCTAGATAATGAGCACATATTGCTAAATCGATGGTGAGATCCCAGTACAATGGCTGGAAGGCCCATGATAGAACAATCTTCTTGAGGTGAAACAAGTATAGGGCATGAGTGCATGGCTTCAAAACCTCTTGAGAATCCTATGCAAACTGTCTTGAATTCCAGGTTATCAATGCAGATGCTAATAATAATATTTAGTTTTTACATAAATTGTCTGTAGTGAAAAGTGAAATATAAGGTGCCCAGTTTTGTGAATGAATTTTGCAGAATCATGAAATCTCACAGGCTGTGAGTATCTCCAAAAAGACACATATTCAAATGATATTAGTGGGCCCAAAAGGCACACAAACAAGTATCTGTATACATACCAAGGTCTAAATTAGATCTGATGACAGAGTAAAGGAATCGTGCAGTCACTAAATCTAAAATAACTGTTTCCGGTTTCAGCTCCTTGCCTAGCAGGCATGCACCGGCAAGCTCTGTACGGTGTGGCCTGTTCCGTGGCAGCTAGGAGGGGATCCGATTGTGCCCGTTCCCCCCTGGGGCCCCTGTAGAGGACCCCTCAGCCATGGGGCTCGAGTAGTGCCACTCCCGAGGCATGATGCCAAGGGATTGAGGCACACTTTGCCCCAAAGGTCCTACTGCTGCGGCGCCATCATGGTACCCAGAGGCACACACCAGTTGAACGTTCAGGAGTTTTAGTGAAAATGCAAGACATCTCAGCAATATAACGATACTGGAAGAAACGTGAATGAATTTCCATCAAGTGCATAAACTTTTAAACGGGCTCCGACACACACCCCCCACCAGCGATAGGGAAGGGAGCAATTCCCCCCCCCCCAACAAAAATGAAACTATAATTTAAAGCCTTACCAGAATGGGGGAAAGAAAAAGATTATTTGAATGAGCAAGTGCATTGCCACGCAAAGTGAACAACGATAAACTCTCTTAAGAACTACAAACTTCCCGGGAAAAGAAAACAATGAGTCAACAGGAAAAAATGGCACTGAGGAAGCTTCCTTCAGGTGCTGGCAAAATGTCATCTCCGAGAGTGAAACGGGGAGCCAGTACAGACTTTTCAGCCATGTTGGCTGTAGCATTGCGACCCCTACTGGACCAAATGATGAATCTCAACCAAAAAATTTTAAACACTCCAAAAACAGATGGTAAAGAACTCTAATGCAGTCAAAAATGTTGCTTTTGTACGATCAAAAAGTGGACCGATTACAAAAAGAAAGAACCTCTGATAAAGAACAAATCCTTAGGCTTCAAGCAGAAAAATCAGCCTATGTGCTGAGGTTTCAAGATGTTCCAGAACAAAGCGGTGAAAATCTCAAAGAAATCTTGACTCAAGCATTAGCCCCAATGACAGGTATGAAACCTGAAGAGTTATTAAGCAATCTGGATGTGGTCTATAGATCATACCCCGAACACATAAAGAAGAGAAACCTGCCTGGGGAAATTATAGTCAGATTCTCGAAAAGGTCTATAAGAGATGCAGTTCTAAAAGCTACCATTGGAAATATCTTGAAGATTAAAGAGTGGGAAATAAGAGTTCTAAAGGATGTACCATTTGAAATCAGAAAAAGGTGAATATATTACAAAGATTTAACTACATATCTACAAAAGAAATCAATAAGCTACGGATGGCTTCTACCAGAAGGATTAACATTCAAGTACAAGGATTTAAAAGAAAAGATTGACTCTGTTGATAAAGCAAAACGTTTTTTGGAGAAAGTTCAAGGACTACCAAGGGATACAACAGCATAAGAAGAGAAGAGTCATCAAGAAGAAGGAGAATACAGTTCGCGTGGCTCAAGAAGTTCAGAATCGGATACAACCAGTTCATCTGAAGAAGATTCCTCATCAGAATTGGGAGCAGCTGCACCTAAATTACCCAAAGGCAAAACTGACTTTGATAAAGATAAAAAGAAGGGAAGAAGAAATAAGAAGAGAATGTAACTGAGACATAAGCACTTGAAGAGATAATTATCTTGCTTACTTGCTCAGAGCAAATACTTATATTTTAGGCTTTTACTTATTTTTATAAACCAAAAAGAAGTTTTACTCATGTATGACTTAATATGAGAAACTTGAATAAGTGTTTATTATCAGCAATATATATAACTCCTGTTAGCCTTTTCTTTTAGCAATGCTGTCCTATCACCTGTAGTCTGTTAGTGTTTTCCCACCCCTTGTTCCTATGTAGTGTGTAGTATAAAAGCAATAAAAATTATTTTAAAAAACCTAAATATAGAATAACATCAGCCCTGAAGAAAGAGCAACCTCAGTACCAGAAATTGCATGGAAAGGGATTGAAAGAGTTAGGAGTCACTCTTTGACACTAACACAGAACAAAGAGATGAAATTGTGGAATTCATTTTCACACAGTGGGGTAATGCCACTAGCTTAGATGGCTTTTTAAAAAGGACTAGGCAAAATCTTGGCCAGTTGACCTCTCAATGTTTTTTGTTGTGTCTGCACTTCCATATCGATAAGCAATGTAACTCTGAGTAATCCTAGACCGGGGGAGGGGGCAACTACAGGATTGGTCCTTGGTAAGTAAAAGGTATTCTGCACACATTCAGAGGTTCACATCCCTTCATACAGGCAAGATCAAGGAAGCAGTTTTTTAATTAATGATTATAATAGAAACTGAATTGAGTCATTTCTACCCCTTTTCCCTTTCCATGGTCTCAACTACTCCTGAGGTGGAGTCCCCACCACAAACAGAAAAAGTGATCCTGTCTGTAAGTGGTTAAAGGACTCAGGAGCTGAGCTTCCCCTTCATCATTCTTTCCAAGACAGTTGGTGCAAAATTGCTTATCCATTTCCCCCCTCTATCTCAGTAAGTAAAGGGAATAGAGATTTACATTTATAAAAATGAAAGCTGGACATTCTAAGAGCCCAAAAGACATCTGGCTGTCCTCGACCAGAGCCAGGGCTTTTTTAGCCCTGGCTCCTACCTGGCAAAACTCTCTGCGAAGTAACATACGCATCCTGCGAGACCTAATGCGGTTCTGCAGGGCTTGCAAGGCAGAGATGTTCCTCCAGGCTTTCAGCTGAGGACAGCAACAGGCACCATCTTGTCTTGCACTCTCTTCCCCCCTTCATCTTGCTCCCTCTCCACCTCTCCTGCGAAACAGTGACATAATCTTGGAACTGAAGTTTTAGTGCCATCAGAGACTGTCCTAGTTATTTAGTGACTTGTCAACATAGTTTTTAATGCATGGTTTTTGCTGTGGTTCACTGCCCTGATCTCTGTGTACTCAGAGAAGGGCGTTCTATACATTTAAATTATAAATAAATAAATAAAGTATGGCTTATTTAAAGAAGCCTCCTCTTCAATGCTAATAATATAGATTTTACACCATTTTAACTGTCATGGCTTCCTCTAAGATTCCTTGGCATTGTGATTTGGCAAGGGCCCAAGAACTCTGTTAGCCATGCATCCATATTAAGGATATGTTGAGATTAATTCATCTTAAAATGAATAGTGGTAGACTCGTTTTTACACCAGTGATGAGGTCAATTTGTTTTTATCTGGGAGAATACTCTGTGCTGTCTTCAAAATGGATTTGACCATCTATACTCTGTTTTATTCACGTCTGGCACAAAAAGCAGACCTGGGAATCTCTAGCTCCTATCTAAACTACAAACACAATCGTCTCCAGGAGTATAATAGATTTTTTCTTGCACACAGTTATGAGCTCCTTTCCTCACTGTTTTGATAAAAAAAATGTTTCATACAAGATGTGGAGTTAAGCTATGGCAGAGTTTTCAAATTCTACCTTCTACAGGAATACATTGATACTGAACAAAATTAGTCAATTGTAGGTCATTCCTCAAATCTGCTTTTCTTTCCTTTTCCCTGTGCTTTAACTCTCAGTGAGATTACTCTTGTGCTTTCGGGGGGGGATCTAAAAGAATTTCAGAGAAGATCAGCACATATGGAATGGTTATATGACCAGAGAAGACAGAAACCAACACTCTCCTGGTATGAAAAGTCTTCAATTTGTTGTCCCCCACCCTATTTCATGGTAACCAATGCTACGTGCTGCTTCTTTTATAGGCTTGCCAAGCCCCTGCTGGGGGTGGGGGAATCCCCGATTTTCAACCCCCTTACCCATTTTTTTGAAATCCGGCATCAGGGGGACAAAATGGCGGTCGGAAGTGACACTCTAGGATTTTAGACCTCCAAGTCTCTATGGCTATGAAAGCCATAGAGACGGGGGCTAGAGCATCAGGTCCACTTCCCTCTAGTGTGTGCTGGTGACTCCTGCCCCTGTTGTTTGCAGCAGGAGCAGCCTGAGGCCGTTCTCAGAGCCCAGAAGAGTCGATGGTCAAGGAAGGTAAGGTTTGGGCTGGCCAGGGCTCTGTCTCACGGTCGCATTTGTTTTTCCTTCCATTATTCAACTAAATACCACTAGAGGTTTTGTCACCACTGCTACATCATTTAACGCATGGCAATATAGGATCATGTTCAGACTATAAGTTATGATGTTTTAATTTGTGAAGACCTGTTTTCTTTGGTAACATCAGCTGGTGCTATTTTTTTCTGTAAGCTCCTCTTCCATCACAATGGACTCTGCTCACATGTTATCTCTCAATCCCCTCTTTATCCCACGCTTCCTCCAGTCTCCCTTCCCTTATATTGACCTCACAACAATGCCAATATTACCCAGCCTGACGAAGGAAGCTTTGACTCTTGGAAGTTTATTCCCTGAAACTCTTGTTGGTCTCTAATCTGCTACTGGACTCAAATCTATCACCGAATAAACATCATGCAAAATGTAGATCTGAACATGGGTCTCCTCTTCTCAGTCCATACTGGTCTGCATGCCAATGGTCCATCTACTTCAGCATGGTCTGCTCTGATGCAGGTGATCTCTAGAGACTCAGACCGAGAAAGATCCTTCCCAACACCTGTTCTCTTAGACCTCCTGGGTTTAAACTTTAGGCACACAAAGCATGGTCTCTCTATCATCAGTCCATCAATGTCAGCCTTGTCTACTCAGACTGGCAGTAGTTCCCCAGGGTTTTATGTAGAGGATTTTGCCCATGCCGTACTTTGTTTCCGAGCCGTCGGGGCTAGGGGCGGGGGGAAGGATGTTGGTGGGCTGCTTTTGTTTATAATGCAAAAGCATATTACCTCTTTCTAACAACATGTGTCCATGCAAGATGTATATATGTCCTCTGTAATTTGTGAAATGAGTTTTTGTTTCCCTGGATGGTGAGCAGGAAGAGAGGGAGATATGTTCTTGATATGTACACGATCCAGCCAGAACACTTAACACTTTACTCACATTTTTGCCTCACAGCATTATCCTGGTTGGGAAGTGATATATGACAGTGTATTTAAATTTGAATTTTGAAAGAAGGTTACTTAAGATGGACATGTGTGGTTTGGTGCAGTGTGCTGGAAGTAAACATCATCAGATAGGGTGGAGCTTGGGAAGTGACATCACCTGCCATTTGACCTGGAAGTGACATCACAGGAAGTGACACCACAGGAAGTGACGTCACAAAAGTCTCCTGGCTCCACCCCCAAAGTCTCCTGGCTCCACCCCCAAAGTCCTCAGATATTTCTGAAGTTGGACTTGGCAACCTTATTCTTTTATAAAAGCTTTATTTCTGTCCTAGCAGCAGTTCAGCGAAGCAGGTTTTTTGAAAGGATTCATGGGAGAGTGATTAATCCCTTCTGATCTTAGGGACTAAACACAAGGGGTATTTGGAACAGGTAGAGTTACACGTGGGGTCAAGTGAAGAGTCAAAGCCAGAGTCGTTGCCTTTCTTCCCTCTTCTATGGAGACAGGGAACTCACTGTGATTGAATTGCATTTTTCATGACTGAAGCAACTTTGGATAATGACACTGATAAACAATTGGCTTAATAAAATTATTTGATGCAACCATTTGTATCAGTGTTAATTCCCCGAGTTGTCAGCAGTCATATCTGCTGACTGGCTATTGAAGACTATTTTTTTCAGTCTCCTTCAGGCAAAAAGTTACCAAAGAGGAAATAGAATGATAAAATTCTGGAGGACCTTTGGCTTTGACTTTTCAGATTCATGCAGGTCAGTGGCTAGAATATACTTGAGGAAAACAGTATTGCTCTGCATTAATGAATGCTGAAGTAATAGGAAAGGGACAGTGAACTCTCACACAGCCTTGCCAGCCACACATGGATGCTTCTTTTATAGCTCTCTTTGATGTGCTTGTGGAGCTTGCAGGGCATCCATTCTCTAAATATAAAATTGTGGAACAGCTTGCCAGTTTCTCTTTTGCCCACTGAACATGTTTCTGTCTGTTCACATTATCAGTCTAGTCTGCTTATGTGCTACCTGAAGGATTTTTTAAAAAAACAAAAACCTATACACATCAAAAATTTATCCTTATCTCTTACTTAAATACCCAGGCTAACAATGTATATGACACAATTCCCTAAAATATACTGCTAATAAGCTGTCTTTTACTTCCACCGTTTTGGCTCTGGAGTAACTTCACTGGAGTAGCATTAGAATTTTGGTTTGCTTCCGTCAGGTGCAGCCCCACCTCCACAGTGGCTTCTAATACTCCTCCTCCCTCCCCCCTACACTGGACAGGCAGCTGCCTGTCAGGTGTAGGAGAGGAGGTGGGGTGGCTTCCAACACACTCCCCCACCTCCTACACCTAACAGGCAGTTGTCTGTCAGGTGCAGCAGCAATTGCAGGGTACTTAAAGCCACAAGGGAGCCAGCCACAGCAGTAACGCCTTAGCGATCCTGCCAGCCCTGCCTCCACAGTGGCTTCTAATACTCCTCCCCCCTCCCCATCCTACCCTGGACAGGCAGCTGCCAGTGTAGGAGAGGAGGTGGGATGCTTACAGCTGCCAGGAAGGTTTGCTCAGCAGGATTGCCTTAGCACTGCTGCTGGCTCAGCCTCCCCGATGCCTTTAAATACAATCGCCCCCCAACACCAGACAGACCGGTGTCTGTCAGGTGTAGAAGCAGGGCCAGGGTATGAATGTTTATGGGGAGATAGTAAAGGACATTTCTAGGAGCCATTTTGATGCATGCCTCCCTCATGAACCTGAAGAAATGGCCACCACATCACCACTCCCTCACACCTTTCACCTCTTACTGCCCCCAAGAAAACTCCTGGCAAACGTCGAGGATACACCAACGCTACAAGGAGGAGGCTTCTTAGGAATGCGACAAAGACATTTGCGCGTAGTACTCCTGCAGTGCACTGAGCTGCACAGGCCAAGTACCAGTAAGATCACCCTGAGGTGCTCAGAACAACAGTCTCCATATGAGCAAAAAAAATCCAGGAACACAAGTACAGAGGCCATCACTTTCGTGGAAGGTAGCAGGAGCTGACTTAACAAATGACTCCTTCTGAAATGGACAGTTCTATGTTGCCTGCTCCAGAGTGAGCTCATCAAGCAGCCTGGTGATCCTAGCACCTGAGGGCAGAACCACCAATGTGGTCTAGAGAGATGTCCTTCAGTAGAGAGGGGGGAGTACATATGTCCCGCTTCATTTCTTACTCTACAATCTTCTCTGTTAGAATTCCTACAACAAATGTCACATTTCAAATTTCACATCATCGGTATTATAACTGGATTTACAGAACTTAAATACCGTAGCGAAGCACAGGTAACAGGCTAGTTATTTATATGGGACAGAAATTGTATGTGTGACTTGCCATGGACTGACATATACACTGACACAACAGTATGAATTATATTTGTTTTTAAATGTAACCACAATATATTTTGACCATTCAAAATATACATTCACAAGTGGAGACCCGCAAGAAACTTGCGGAATGGTTATCCTATTCCTCACACTATTGCTTCCTCCTGTCTCCCTCTACCTCTCTCACACCTTTCTCCCAGAGATCCTGGAGGTTTTCTTTTGTCATCTTCTGGGCCTGGAACAGTGGTCACTGGGGGTGTGGAGGGAGGGGTATTTGTGAATTTCCCGCACTGTGCAGGGGGTTGGAATAGATGACTCTGGAGGACCCTTCCAACTGTATGGTTGTATGATTCCTCTCTCAATATAGTGCTGAAAGTGGTAGTTCTGACCTCCAAAATCAACTTGATAAGCTTTCTTTGTGTTGTGCTGCACTGGGGACAGGCAGCCCTATTGGTGGGGACATGCCTGTTCTCTCCCCTGCCCCGCGCAGCTTGCTTAGTTCAGTGCTGCTCGTCATTCCCGTACCTTTTAGGAGAGGATGCACCCCGTACTCCGTATGCAGATGCTGGCATCGCAGTTCTATCTTGACCGTTTCACAGAAGATCTTGTTCTGACGTACTGGGTCTAGTGGCTCTTTGGTGGCCCTCGGGGCCCCCGCCATGTCCTGGATATTGTTTCTCGGTCACAGACAGATATACCGCTCAAAGTTATCCCCCCCCCCATTTCCTAGCAACTGAATAGGATATGACTTTCTTCAGCCAGGAAATCGCTTCACCTCTTCCTCTCTCATTGGCCGAGAAATTAAAGATCCCACAGCGCTGATTGGCTGATGTGCTCTAGGCTTTAGATTTGAATCCGCGTGCAGCAAACGCTGCAGTAGCCAGGCTGAAAGAAGATCTATGCCTGCAGAAAACAAACACAGCTATAGTCGCTGCAGAAGTTGGTAGGCGACCTGTATCGTGACGACAGCCCACTCCCCCTCCCGGCTGGGGGGGGCTTTCCTGGGGCAGGCAGCTGGGAGAGAGAGAACTGAGGCGGAAGGTGAGGGAGGCGGCGTCTCTCTCTCGCCTGCTGGAAGCCACGGCGGCACCCGCATCTCCACCTTCTGCCCACCTCCTTCGCCCTGGGGCTGCAGCACTTGTAGCCCGTGGTCTCACCCAGTCCCTTCCGGTGTCCCAGTGGGGCCCCTCTGGGCACCCTCCATGGCCTCGGATAGTTGCTGCCCCCCCGGCTCCGAGCCGCCCGGGCCTCGCTGGTCTCTCCCCCGGCTGGCCGCCAGCCAAGTCTTCTCCTGGCCTCCCTCTCTCTGTGGCGGCAGCAAGGCAGTGCACATGGGGGGCTCCAAACTCAGGAAGTGAAGAAGGAAGCAGCAGGAGGAGGTAAGTCCCCCCCATCCTGCCGGTTCCTCCCCCGTATCCTCCACCCACCCCCCGCTCGATCTCCCCCCTTCTGGCCTCCCCCCCCCTCCCGGCTCCGAAGCTTGGTTATCCTAGTAACGTTTCCTTTCTAGTAAAAATCCACAGGACCTGAGAAATCTAAAGCCAGAGGAGCTCTAGAAACCAGGGCTACAAACCTATCCACCCTGTTTTATATTGAAATCCACAAAACAAAGTGGGACGAAGCTTGTTGATACCCAGCAGGTCTTGTCTGAGCCCGCCCTCGAGTCGGGGAACGTGGCATTTGTTCCACCCACCCCCTCCCGGTTTTCCACCCTCACTACCCCCACCACCATTTCATTATGGAGGCGAATGGTAGAGAAAGACTAACCCATTATGTAAGGACGGGGGTGGGGGGGAAGAGGACTGACCATTTTTACCTGAGCGTCTGCGGTGATGTCGGCTTTTAGCGGAGCTTCGCGACTTCTCTTCCGCCATCAGCAGGAGCCTTTTCCCCTCTGACCTCTCACCCACCAAGGCGCTGTTTGTGAGAAGGCGGAGTTCGGGAAGCCGGGAGAGTCAGCGCCGAGTCCGGGCGCAGTCGAAGCATTTCCTGAGGTAAACGGCACTGAGAGGCATGACAGGCAGCTTTCGTGACCTTGCGACTTTTTCTCCCTTCCCCCCCCCGCTGCTCTCTCTCCTTCCCCCTCCAGGCTCGCTGCTGGCCTCGCTGCTCCAAGCGGCGTTGGCATTCGCAGAGCGTTCCCTGCACATGCGCAGGGGCGCTCTGCCAGTTTTGGGGGGATTCAAACATCCCCCCAATTTTTTTCCGGCGTTTCTGATTTTTGTGCACACGTGGGGACCGCCCCACGTGTGCACAAACCTCTCCCTGCCCCCCAGGTGGCCCCGGAGCGCGGATTTAGATATCCGCACGCACGGGGCCACTTGGGTATTAGATATATAGATAATATACTGTGAGCATGCCATTTAAATTTTGTTCTTTGTGAATGTCAAATGTGTGCAGGATTGAAGAGGAGTTTTTTGTGAAAATGATGCTTTGGCTTACTTATTATTCATATGAGCTGCAAGTAACAAAGGCATTCAGTCAGTTTTATTGAAGAAACTTTATTGAACTCAAGTCCCAGAAGAGATCATTCCAGCCCAAGGGAAATTCCACATCAGTAATGAGAAGGGGCTTACACCAGAATTTCTGAGGGAAGGTCGGCCAGAATTACTCACACCCTATAGAAGCAGTTTCCACTGGCTAATACACCACAACAGTAATACACAGATTAGGCCTATTACAGATGCTTGTAAATATATGTTTATTATTCTTGTATTAAGAGCTTATTGCCTTTGAGGTTCATTCATTTTTTATTCACATTAATTGTGTGTACCTGTGTGTGAGACAGAGAGGGACTTGGGCTATAGTATTTAATTGCTTTAAAGTCACAGTTTATTAATGAGGGGGAAATTTAGCTGGTGGGACTGAGAATTAAAGGCACATGGACATATTTCGTTAAGTATTTTGCTTCTGGTGTCTTATTGAAATCAAGAGTGAATAGGGAAAATATTAAAGATAAATCTTTCTAACATTTCATTCAGTGTCTCAAATAACTCAGTGATATTGAGGGGTTTATTGTGTAACATGCATATTTGGTTAAATTTAATATGTTTAAAAGCTTGATGATTAATCAAGTAGACATATTTGTACAATCCCCAATGTCCTCTCTGCTCAAGTAGAATAACATTGTAATAGCTGGAAAGCACTTCCAATAAAATACACACCTGTTCTCTCTGATCATTTCTCATAACTACAACTATCAAAAGGTTTAAATAGACATGATGCAGGAAATCTGTAGTCAAAATCGCTTGTACTTTTGCTTGAGCATCCATTGGCTGAGCTCATCTTCTGCTTTCCAATCTTGTGTGGTGAGATGATCATTCAGATGCATCTGAGTTAATTTGGATATGCCTGATTTGCATAACTGCATTGTTTTCTCATACAATTAGATGCTTTCTGACAGCAGCTACTCCCTATCACTTGTCTGCCACCACACTACTCCCAAAATAAGTTTGAGGTTTTTAGCTGAGGCCTATTATTTAAGTATCTCTATGTCCCTTCGATGCCTGCCCATAAACCCAGCTAATCTTCTTTCAATTCAGGTTTTTTCCAATCACTTCTCAAATAAAGGGTGCTGACAGTACAGCTGCAAATAAGAGACAATGCATTCTATCTATTGTCAGTCATTTAACGAATGTATTCAACTGCATAGGCACAAAGAGGGGGCAAACTGCAAGCAATTCTGTACTTTATACAAGTTGGTAATTTTAATGATTGAAATGACAATGGCCCTGTGGGGGATACATCTTGTTCTCTAGGAAACCAAATGAGTGGGGAAAGAATCTGCAGGCTATAATAACTGAACAACTGCTTTGCAGGTACAAGACTACCTAGCATTGTCTTCTGCTCAAGATGAACGTTGCTAGGAAACATTGAGGCCGAGTTCAGACTGGCAGTTTGCCCCAATATAGGCACGTTTCAGAAACGTTCCACAACTGGATTAAAGGGGCCTTTCACACAGGCACATCTGCCCGCCATTCCCCAGCCGTACTCAACCTGTATCGTAACGCTTCCCTCCCGAGTTTAAAAGATACCAGGTGAAAGTGGTATCAAACCCTGGAAAGCGCGATTATCCCATGTCCATCCTGCACCAACAAAGTCTGAACACCAAAAGCCACGTTTTGCTTATGCGCCTTACAGCCGTGCCTCTGGTCCAACAGTGTGAACGCTCCCTTCCACCTCCTCCTGGTATGCTCCCGCATCAGTCGCTGCAGTGTGAACGGGAAAACCCAAAACAGTTTGTTCCGGGTCTTTTTTGCCAGGACTCCCTCCCGCTTCAAACTGCCAGACTGAACTCGGCCTGAGACAATCCAGTCAGGAGTTGGCCTCATGTGTATACAAGGCATGGTTTAGTGTTTATAAAAACTTCAAAACAACTATGTGGGACTGCTTGGGAAAGTAAAAGTACTTAACTCTTTCTTCCCATGTTTCCCATCCAAAGTTAGTATTTATTTATTTATTTATTTATTTATTTATTTATTTTATTCAGTTTATACCCCGCCCTCCCTGCTATGTGGGTATTACATCTGGGGGGGGGGAGCTTATATCTAATCAAGGCTACAGCAGGCATTCAATGTAACAGGAGGACTCCTGACCACAGTGTTGATGCCATAGAGTATGGGCCTGAAGAGGAACACTTGGAATTCAAAGACTCTGGAAACTGTGACAGTGTCACAACAGTATCACAAATCAGAACAGAAAAGCACAAGGCCCTTCGGTAATGTCTAACAACTTCAAAAAGCATGCATTGCACAGATACAGATTTGCATGCCAGCATCTCTTTTCCCCCATTGACCAGAACAGCTTCTTTTTCAGCCTATCAGATACTTGAGAAACAACCACCCCCACCTTCTCCTCACTTGGAAAGGAGACTAGAATTAGTTAAGGGAGGTTGGGTAAACATGTGGCCCATCTCACAGCATCTATATATATACAGGAAGCCTATAGGTAATCCTACATCTGCCACAAATTCCTCAGCTATCAGTCTTACCGCCTGAATGAAATGAACATAAGAACATAAGAAGAACCTGGCTGGATCAGACCAGTGATCCATCTAGTCCAGCATTCTGTCTCACACAAGGCCTCCCCCTGATGTTGCCTGGCACTAGTATTCAGAGAGTTACTGCATTTGAATGTGAAAGTTCCCTTTAGTCACCATGGCTAGTAGCCACTAATAGCCGCTGATCCATGAATTTGTCTAATCCCCTTTTAAAGCTGTCTATACCTGTGACCATCACTACATCCTCTGGCAATAAATTCAACATTTCAATAATTTGCTGTGTAAAGAAGTATTTCCCTTTCTTTGTCATGAATCTACTGCCAATTAGATTCATTGAGTGTCTTGCATTATAGTATTTTGGGAGAGAGAGAAAAAGTTCTCTTTGTTAACACTCTCCACCCCATGCATAATTTTATAAACCTCCCTTAGTTGTCTCTTTTCTAAACTGAAAAGTCCCAGGCTCTTCAGCCTTTCCTCATAGGGAAGGTGCTCCAACCCCCTAACTATCTTGGGTACCCTCTTCTGCACTTCCCTACAATGTCCTTTTGGAGATATGGTGATAAGAACTGTACACAGTATTCTAAGGCCCCGGTCACATGGGAGGTTTAGGGCCAGAAGAGGGACGGATTGGGGGCACAGCAAACGGGTACGATCACACCGCAACATCTGGGAAGCGGTGTGCACCCGTCCCCGATCCAGCCCTTCAGACCGAAAATGTGCATTAAAAAAGAAACTGCAAAAGAGCAGGATTTACCTGAAACGCCACAGCAAGAGCGGCCGTGAGATCGCCGGCGCGCCTGTCTACAGGAGCAATCAAGGCTCCCCTGCCGAACTGCGCATGTGCACACATGCGCAGCCGGCTGCCTTGCTCTCCCTTCAGTGACTCCCCCCCCCCCGGCATCTGATCGGGTCGGTGAGGAACTGTGTGGCACCTCAAGGGATCTATCTGATCCCGCCGCCGCGTGTCTCTTTTGGTGTGGCTCTAAAAAGCTAACCTTCCCATTGGCCCGCTTTTCCCCCCCCCCCCCGTGTGGCAGGAGCCTAAGTGAGGCTGCACCATTAGGGTTGCCAGGTACCTACCTTTAACCAGCAAAGAGCTCTGTGGCTCTGATATGCCCGGCACAATGACATATCCCAGAAGTGATGCCATCATGCTAGGCCCATTGCAGGGGATGCTCTACCATTTGGCTAAAAACTCTGTGGTCAGCATAGAGTTTTTGGTCGAATGCTAGAGCACACACACACACACACAACATGCCTGGTACGATGACGTCACCTCTAGGTGATGTCATTGTGTGAGGCATGTCAGAGCCATGGAGTTCTTCAGGGTGGGGCTCCCCCCACTGGCCAGCTGGCAGGCAGGTGGACCGAGAGCCCCAAAATCAGGAGAAAACACCCCCCTCCCCCATTGGAGGATGGCAACCCTATGCACCATAGATCTATACAGGGGCATTACAATACAACCTAGCAGTTCAAAAGCAAGAAATTGCAAGTAGATAAATAGGTACCACTTCGGTGGGAAGGTAACAGCGTTCCGTGCGCCTTGTTGTTTAGTCATGCCGGCCACATGACCATGGAAACGTCTTCGGACAGCGCTGGCTCTTCGGCTTTGAAACGGAGATGAGCACCGCAACCTTAGAGTCGGATTCGACTGGCTTTCGAGCAAGGGAAACCTTTACCTTACAATACTGGCAGTTCAATTTTCAGTCCCTTTCCTAATAATCCCCAATGTAGAGTTTGCCTTTTAACTGCTAGAATAATCTGGGTTGCCACTTTCATGGAGGTATCTACTACAACCTTTCTAAGATGTTTCCCTCTCACCCCCAGCAAGTTCAGACCTCATTAGCATATCCTTGAAGTTGGGGATTTTTTTGTACCAATGCACATCACCTTACACTTACCTATACTGGACTTCATTTGTGACACTGTCACCCACTCAACCAATTCCTAGAGATCCTCCTGGAGCTTTTCACAGTTGGCCTTGGTTTTCACCATCTGAACAATTTTGTGTCATCTGCAAACTTGGCCACTACACTGCCCATCCCCAACTCCAGATCATTTATGAAAAAAGTAAATAGTATGGACCTGAACAGGGCTGGTTCTAGATTTGCATGGGCCCTGGGCAATAAGACCATAACTGGCTTCCCTTTCCCCTTTGGTACAGCCCTTTTTGCCTTTAACCAAACCCCTTCCATTTGACCTCTCCCCTTTTGCTCTACTTCTCCTCTTCAACCTCCCCTTTGGCGCTACCTTTTCTTCTTCAGCGACTCCTTTTTCCATTTCAGTTTACTTACGCTGGAAAAGAGATCATATAACATTTTGCTTTCTTAGTTATATTTATAACTTTGCATAAAACCAGAGCGAAGAAAATATGCCTTCCATGATTTTATTCAGAGTGCCATTCAGTGAAATTGGCTTCATTTGTTTAAAAGCAATACAAATATTGTTCTGGCGGAACATTGGTCTAAGGTCTTCAGGAAAGTTTCTCCACTCCACTGAAAGTGAGGAGGCCAATCCATATCCTTTCAAAATGCATAAGTATCATACCGAAGATTTTCATTTGGAACCATCCTATAGAGAGAAGGGAACTTTATTTTATCAGTCGACACAGGATCAAAGGAGCCATAGTCAATGCAAGCGGGAAAAAGTAATTTTTTATACTGACAAATGTATTGGATTAATACATATGTATTTGCCAACCTGCAAATGGGCAAAATCAACAACTGCCCATACATGTGCATTCTCCATTGTGACTCACACCTTGTGGAATGGCCTGCCCAAAGAGGTCAGGAAAGTTCCCACTCTCTAGGCCTCTCTCAAACTATGCAAAATGGAACTATCCCAGAGGGCTTTTCTGCTCAGGTAATAAGGCTGCACAGTACAAAATGGCTTCACAAACTTACTTGAATAAATTATTGGGACTTGTGGTCTCTATTGCTGTGTATAGCTTATTGTAAGTAGGATCATATTATGTAATTTCTGTACTGCACAATGTGTCATACTAATACTTATGCTATGTTCCTGTTCTTTCTGGTGGTTCCAGTCTTCTAATATTCTAATGCAATTAGTTATTGAATACCCCATTTTGTTGATTGTAACCCTGACCCGGATAGCTCAGGCTAGCCCGATCCCGTCAGATCTCAGAAGCTAAGCAGGGTCAGCCTGGGCTAGTATTTGGAAGGGCAACCTTCAAGGAATACCAGGACTATGACACAGAGGCAGGCAATGGCAAACCATCCCTGAAACATCTCTTGCCTTAAAAACCAGTCTAGCTCACCACCTACTCGTGCATAATGCTAAAAGAGCTAGAACTTCTGGCTGCCAAACAATCTTAGGATCTCCTGGCTCTTCTACACACAATGCCATATGATAATTATTAATTAATTATTATGTTGATTGTACTGACTCACTATGTGTAATCCAGCTTGAGTCCATGTGAAGAAGGCAAACTATAAACGATGTAAATATTTTTTTAAATTATTATCCTTTTAAACTGTGCATTGCCTTGAAGGCCCTAATTGGGTGCAAATGGCTAAGAATTTCTTGTTACCTGTATGTACCCATAATAACCAAGATGCATACCACAAGAAAGCACCTCTCACATATCAAATTATTTTGGTGACTGCAGCAAAACCAATTTGAAAGAATCTGCTCCAACATGTAGCATTCCAAGACGTGTGAAAAAGAGCTTTCAGGATCATTTTTCATTGAATGCTCATTGGATGCCCCATCTTGTTGATTATACCTGACTTACACTATGTAATCCACCTTGAGACTCAGCAAGAAAGGTGGACTATAAATAACCAAAAAATCAAATAACTACTTTTGACAAATGCTGCAGGCTCACTTCCCGACGTTTTGTTGCACCGGGGAAAAAAATGAATAAATTTGATGGAATATGGGGAAAAACTAATTTGCCTCACCAGAACTGTTGGCAGAATGCACAAATACAAGACTCCAGTTGGGGGGAGAGCAAGATGCAAAGAAAGCCTGAGGATTTTTTCCCTAGAATAACAGCTTGCATTCCTTTGCAATATTATCAATACCATTGGCCACAAATATTAGACATCATACTTTTCTGTCACCCTGTCCAACATGATTCTTGCAAGACTGCTTCCTGTTGTATCTGTGACAGGCAGAATTTTTTTTTAATCTCCTTAATGTCCACTGACTTGCTGTTAACAAAGAGAGGGGGGATGTGCATGAATAGAGTGGGCAAATTGTCCCTTGGCTTTGGTGAGAGTTTAGCATCCATCTCCATCTTCTATATATATAAAAGAAAGTCTCCTCACCCTAAAATCAACACCCAGGCCAACCCGCTGGACCTAGAGACACCAAATTCGGGGAGAGCACTCCTACCGTAGGTGCTCACTAAGAAGGGATTTTTAGAAATTCGACCCCTAAGTGGGTCAAAGGGGGGGAAATGTGCTCCCCCCATTGTTACCTATGCAGCTGCCAGGTAGCTGCCTCTCTGCACCCCCCACTCTCTGATTGGTCAGCTGCAGAGTTCAGTGTTCTGAGGTAAAAAAACCCCAACAGTTACAGGGGACTGCAGAGAGCTAATGACAGTTGAGGAAATCAGGAGTGGCCAACACCCACCTGTGCGGTGAAGCAACGCTGCTGGGCCAGCCTCTCTGATTACTTCCAACACACTCCCCCCACCTCCTACACTAGTAATGTTCTGTGGCGATATGCCTCGTCTGATGACCAACAACACTCCGTCGTTGTTTATGAAACAGCTTTATTCTGTAGAAGGAGACACCAAGAGCGGAGACCGAAGAACAACATCACACCACCTGAAAGTCGACTGACTCTCAGCATTCTATCAGGTTAAATACATCACATAGAATGGAAAGCCACCCACTTAAAAATACATACACACACATCACACCTAACAGGCGGTTGTCTGTCAGGTGCAGCCCCACCTCCACAGTGACTTCTAATACTCCTCCCCCCTCCCCCTTGTTAGCCAAATTGCCTTGAATTCTCAATTAATCTAGGGGAAGTTATGATTATTAATTGGCAATAGGCAAATTAGGGTTCACACCAATTTATACAGAAGTCCCACCTTTGTTGTAAGTACCAGAACAGACACAGAGACTGTATTCAGTATCATATAATGTCTTTTTACTGGAGGATATATATATCATTCAAACAATACACAAGCACAAACACACACATATATACTGATTCTCAGAAATAAAGATAGATCATAAACACTTTTGCATTAGCAGGACATTCGTTGGTTGGGTGATATTTACCTGTCCTCATTGATTGATCCATTCCAATGGAAGAATCGAGGGGTTTAGAAATAGAAGATGGGGAACACGTGCTCTGAACTGGTAGAACCACGTGGACTCTAGCTGCAGACTAGTGTTTAAAGATGGAGGTAGGGTATATGGACAGCAAGCTGGACATAAGAGGGTTAAAGCTTCGATAGGGGTCATGGAGAGGGAGAGGGAGAGACCATGTGGACAGTCAGCATATTTTATAACGTGGGGGGGCAGGCTGAGCTCGCCACATTCTCCTGTGACATCTCCTGTTAGTCCGTCCCATAAAACATACTATTGGCTGGCTAGAAGAGGGGAGGGGGACTAAGGAGTGGTCAACATTGAGAGCTAGTAACTTGGTCTGGGGACTGGCACCTGGATGAAGAGTGATTGAATCATCAGGCTAGGGCTATTGTCTCTTGATGGCCCTAACTGGCTTGCTGATGGGTGAGCGATTAGTTGCTAAGCAACTATGAACAGAGTCTCTTGATTAGATTTGCAGGTAGCTGGAAGAGGGGGGGGAAGGGGTTGCCTAAATGTGCTGGAAGAAACTCCTAATGGCGTCTGGAGTTCTCTGTCCTTGTATTTTTCCACGGCATGGCATCTGAGGCTTTGTGCAGGTTTATGGAACTGCTTCATCTCACAGCAGGCAAGATGGCTGGTAACTCCGGACCATCACTGGAGCAACACTAAAGGAAGGTGTCCCTCTCTCAGGTGTGCAGTCTCAACGGGTATTCCCAGGTCACCATGTTGTACAGTCCCCTTGCACAGTCCATACAGTTCATAAAAACACATTGATAGGCTTGTATGGCAACACCCTCATACACTGGACAGGCAGCTGCCTGTCAGGTGCAGGAGGAGAGAAGGTGGGATGGCTTCCAACACACTCCCCCCACTTCCTACACCTAACAGGCAGTTGTCTGTAAGGTGCAGCTCTGCCTCCACAGTGGCTTCTAATACTCATCCCCTCTCCCCCTCCTACACTGAACAGGCAGCTGCCTGTCAGGTGTAGGAGAGGAGGTGGGGTGGCTTCCAACACACTCCCCCCACCTCCTACGCTTAAAGGTGGTTGTTTGTCAGGTGCAGCCCCACCTCCACAGTGGCTTCTAATAATCCTCCTCCTCCCCCTCCCCCTCCTACGCTGGACAGGCAGCTGCCTGTCAGGTGTAGGAGAGGAGGTGGGATGCTTACAGCTGCTGGGGAGGTTTGCTCAGCAGGATTGCCTTAGCACTGCTGCTGGCCCATCCTCCCCGATGCCTTTAAATACAATCCCCCCAACACCAGACAGGTCGGTGTCTGTCAGGTGTAGAAGCAGGGTCAGGGTATGAATGCTTACATTTCTAGGAGCCATTTCAATGCGTGCCTCCCTCATGAACCTGAAGAAATGTCCACCACATCACCACTCCCTCACACAAACAACAACAATTTTATTTTACAGTCAATGACCAGCATATACAAAAGTTTACATAAAATCAAATGATGAAATTTACTTTAAAATTTCTGCAACTTTAAAATATCACTCAAGCTACTGTATGCGTTTTCTGATCTGTGTACACCTGTGCACACAATTTAGCCACTATTCGGGGTGTTTCACGGTTCACATCGAACAGAAGATTATCAAGTTTAATTTTGTTTGATATGCCGGGGAAATTTCCAATAAGGGGCTCAATAAATTTTAACTGGATTTCTTTGTTCCTAGGGCAGTTTAAGAAAATATGTTCCATTGAATAAATTTCCTTTAAAGAACAAGAACAGAGCCTATGCATATAGGGGGCTGGTTTAAACCTTCCTTCCAGAACAGCGGAAGGCAGAGTTGAACTTCTTGCCAATGTAAAGGCACTTCTGGAATTATTTGATTCAAGAAAATATAAGTCTGCAACAAAAGCAGCAACAGATCTTGAATTTGGAGGAGAGATAAAACCTGGAGTTCTATGAATATCTGTTAGTCGTTCTATATCTGTCACTCTTTTTTTGATAAGTAATTTGGCTTGGTCTGGCCCATAGTTTAAAAGTTCTTGGGGAGATAAACCTAGTGTTCCTATAGTTCCTAAAACTGCTTTTTGCCAACTGGATTTGAAAGAGTCTTAGAGAATTAGAGGAAACAACCCTTGTCGATTAGTGTTCCCTGACAGCCATTTATAGATTGATAGCATACAGATTCTTGCTTCGATCCAAATCATTCCGGGCTCTAGTCTAACCCAGAAGTTTGGTACACATTTGGGTACTTGCAGTATTGCCCTTAAGAATTAAGACTGCACTCTCTCAAGTGGAGAGAAGGAAGAGGATGGGGGCCCTAAAATTGTACTGTATAATAACAGGACCAGTGATTTTGCTTTAAACAAAGAGCAGCCAGTACATAGTGTCCTTCTTGTGACTGACATAATTTAACTATGCTCTTTGCTGTTTTTTCTCCTTTGTCAGCTGCAGCTTTATTATGAATTGTTCTCACTCCAGAAGCTTGCAGGACTACTCCCAGATATTTAAAACTGGTGACTTGTTCTAACCTATGACCTTGGAGCTCCCAATGTCTAATCTTTGCATTCTTCCTAAAAGCCAAGACTTTGGTCTTCTGATAGTTAATCATGAGATATTCGGCCTCACAATAGGCAGCAGATTTTTTTAGCACTCATCTCAGACCGACAGGGGTTCTGGAAAGTAGTACGGTATCATCTGCATATAGCAAAACTTGAATATGCCAAATTGCTATTTTAGGAGGGTGGAATCTGGGATCGTTTAAGAAATCTATCAAATCATTGATATAATAGATAAACAAATAAGGGGCTAAGAGGCAGCCCTGCCTAACCCCCTTAAATGTTTGGACAGGTTCAGTCAAATGCCCGTTATGGCTACACCTCACTCTGAGAGCTGTTTGAGCATGAATGGCCCTTATAAGAAACAGTAATCACCTGTCAATAGAGGAGGCCTGTAATTTTTCCCATAGTCGGGTTCTATTAACTGTATCAAAGGCAGCTTTTAGATCCACAAATGCTGCGTAGAGTGATGTTTGACCCCCAGAATTAGATTCTCAATTAGATGTTGCATTGTTAAACAGTGATCTAATGTTGACCTCCCAGCTCTAAAACCTGCTTGTTCATCTGCAATTATATCTTCACCCTTTAACCAGTCTAAAAATTTCTGTAACAAATGTTCAGTATATACCTTACTTACTGTACTCAAAAGACTGATCGGTCTATAATTAGATGGATCCTCTTTCTTTCCCTTTTTATAGAGAGGAACTACTATGGCTATACCCCAATCCCTTGGGATGTGACCAGTTCTATCAATGTATGGCTCCCTCACACCAACTCCCCCTCACATCTCTCACCTCTTACTGTCCCCAAGGAAGCTCCTGGCAAACATCGAGCCAGATACACCAACGCTACAAGGAGGAGGCAACTTAGGAATGTGGCAAATACATTTGCACATAGTACTCCTGCAGTGCACTGAACTGCACAGGCCAAGTACCAGCAAGGTGACCCTGAGGTGCTCAGAACAACACAGTCTCCATATGAGCAAAACAATCCAGGAACACGAGTAGAGAGGCCATCACTTTCGTGGAGGGTAGCAGGAGCTGACTTAACAGACGGCTGCTTCTGAAATGGACAGTTCTGTGTGGCCTGCTCCAGAGTGAGCTCATCAAGCAGCCTGGTGATCCTAGCACCTGAGGGCAGAACCACCAATGTGGTCTAGAGAGAGGTCCTTCAGTAGAGGGGGGGAAAGTACGTATGTCTCACTTCATTTCTTACACTATGATATTCTCCATTAGAATTCCTACAACAAAATTACATTTCAAATTTTACATCATCAGTATTATAACTGGATTTATGGAACTTAAATACTGTAGCGAAGCACAGGTAGCAGGCTAGTAAAGTAATAAAGTTGCCATTCTCCACTCTATTGAGGAGTGAAGTTTGTAGTGTGAGGGGGGGGGAACCCACAATAATTTCTCTGCTGAGGTGGGCCTCAGCATGGGTTCCACCCCTCCCACTGCTGACATTAGGACTGGTGCCCAATAATGATCCTTGTGGGACCCCACAGCTTACTTCCTTTCATTGTGAGAACTGCCTGTTTATTCCTACTGTTTGCTTCCAGTCATTTAACCTATTTTTTATCCATAAAATAACCCATCCACTTGAAAGAGCCCTGAGAGCACTAAGGTTCTTTGACTTGTGTGGCTAGCCAATAAACCACACAGTGACATAAGCAATAAAGGGTAACAAAAGAATTTATTCGAATAAGGAACAACTCACAGCTAAGAATTCATTCTGGCTGTTCAGTGAGCAAATACAGGGAGCAGACATATACTCTTCTTGCTCCTCCCAACTTTACATCATTGTTGACATCATTTACACATGCTCAGTTCAATTCTCTTTGTCTGGTCAATCATCAATCACATATTTGACAAACAGGATGTTAATTGGTCATGTCTCAACTCTACAGTGCAGGTGCTCTGCTCATTAAAATTGATTTATACATGTGTTTACTGCGGTGGCTCAAGTGGTTAAGACGCTGAACTGCAGGCTGTGTGGAAGGTCAGTAGTCGCAACCCTAGAGTTGGATTCGACTGGCTTTCGACCAAGGGAACCTTTACCTTACCTTACTTTTTTTGGCTGCCTACCTAGACTCCTTTCACCTTTGAATGAACTCTCAGGCTGAGTTCATTTTCAGTACAAAACTTAGATGTTTTCATTATAAAAATGGTTTTCTTATATTTATACAGGCATATATGTTATAAAAACACCCTTACTGGCATTTTGTGATCTATCTCTATTTAAAAATATGTGGATACATTGAATTTCTGGAAAAATACAGTATTATGGCACCATTATAACAATTTTACTCTTTATATACACTTTCTAATATTACAGAATGGCCTATAGCATAGAGCCTCTGTAAATACATTGAATTACACATTATTCTTCATTTTGATCAATCAGAACATTTTTGTTAATTTTATAAAGCTCTTTTAGTCTAAATTGAAACTTCTAATTTTGTGAAATATGCTGTCTTACTTTGGCCAATAAGGGTCCCCCTTTGTAAAATACAAGTTTTGTATTCCTAATTGGCTTCTAATGAATGACAGTAGGCATGATTAATATCTTTGGTTCTTGGCTGACTTTCCACACACCTGGTTGGCTCAAATCCTCATTCCATAATTATGCACTAGCAAAGCTATTTTATTTTAAAATTTAGTTGTAGTATATATATTCAGCTAACTATTTCTTGGTTTATACCATAATCTTAGTAAATATTCAAAATATGAAGTTGTGTTTTTATTTTTTTAGAAACACATAGCAAGTCAGAAGAGGGATTATTCTCTTTATTCCAGTACAGTTACCCTCTTGTTTATTTCAATCAGACCTCTCTAAAAACATCTTGACCAATTATTTCTGATTCTCTTTGAAGCAAATCCCCTTCTCATGGGGCATTTTGCCAGCCCAGTTCATTTCAGTGTATAACTGTCTCAAACAAAGTATTTTCTATTTAAAATAATAAGCTGCAAAAGGCAAATATATAGATATTGGTTATAAATTCCTTTAAGATTTCCACTAACTCAATATTTAAAGCATTTTAAACTGTAAAGGAGAGTTTCGTTTAAAGTTGCTTCAAAGCTACTAATAAACTTCTGACCTCATCTCTTTGAAGCAGAGACTGGAACATCAATCTGCACTTATGACAGGTCTAGCTGGGATGGTTCATATCAGTCCAATTAAAAAGGTGAGGTAAGAATACCTGCTCATTAGAACTGAATCACTCCCAGTTAGAAAAACTCCTCTGTTGTCAATTAAATTTGATTTAAAACACCCGATTTTACAATTCTGCTTAGTGGCAAACAGTCTGTTAATTCTCCTGGGAAATCTCAAAGAATTTCTCCCAAAGATTCCTGGAAGTCAGCAACAATCAATAGACAATTATTTGAACCCTGGGTATCCCCTACACTCTTATCCCATGACTTCTAAGTTTACTCAGGAGTCTTTGGTGAGGTACCTTGTCAAAAGCCTTTTGAAAGTCCAAGTATATATCTACTGGGTTACCGTTATCTACACACTTGTTTACTTTCTCAAAGAACTCCCAAAGGTTGGTGAGGCAGGACTTTCCTTTGCAGCAGCCATGCTGATTTTCCCACAGCAGGCTTTCCCCCCCTCTATGTCAGTGTTTCCCAACTTGTGAGTCAATACCCAAAAGTCAGTCATGGGCCAGCCCTCCCTAAGCCCCTGTCCTCTTTTGTATTTTGAAAACTAAGATCTGATCCTGGAAGCAGTACCTTTTATGTCATACATTAGTTGGTATTGTTTTCTTCACTGCATATATATGTTGATCAAGTAAAATTGAACATGATCATTACTAGATAGAGTTTCTTAGGATCTTAGGGGGGATTAGAAGGACCAATGGAGAAGAAGAGTGTGGTCAAAGGCTTTGTGTATGCAAAGTGTGCACATCAGAATGCCACTTGCTTGGGGTTCATAGTGAGGGCAGCTGCACCCAACATCTGGTTGGACACTGTTGAAAATGGTATGCTCAAATTTAAAAGTGGAGGGAATCAAGCTGAGCTCACCCCAGGAGAAAAAAGAAGCAACTTTAAGAGGTAGAAAGGGGAAAGCTGCTTGGAAAGCATTATATAGTCCAAATAGAATGCAGACTGGTTAAAGAGAAAGATCTAAGAAACTTAGAGACTTTTTTGAACTTTTTCCTAATGTAAACAATGTCACATCAGGCTGAAAAAATGGCGCCGAAAGTGAGATCGTCTTCTTCAGAAACTGCTAGCTTGGCAGCATCTGCTTCCAAATTGGAAGCAACCATAGACTTTTCTAATATGCTAGCCACTGCATTGCACCCTCTACTGGACCAGATGACCCAGCTTAATAATAATTCTGAAACTCTCCAAAAACAGCTAAAAAAACCTAATATAAAAACAGAAAAAACAGCAAGGTTTTTGAGAAAAGTTGATGCTAAGACAAAAGCATTAAATCAGAGACTGGAGGCAGTGGGAAAAGAGAAAGACTCTGATAAACAACAGCTGCTACAACTACAAATGGCAAAATCATCATATATCCTGAGATTCCAAGGTATCCCAGAACAAAAAGGGGAAAACCTCAAAGAGGTTTTAAGTGAAGCCCTGGCACTGGTAGTAGACCTCAAAGCAGAATTTATACAAAGCGAGATGGATGTGGTCTATCGGACTTATCCAGACTACATCAAGAAAAATAAACTACCCGGCAAAATATTTGTGAAATTCTCCAAGAGGTCTACCAGAGATGTAAAACTTAAAGAGACCAATGGGCTTACTCTAAAAATCAAAGGTGAAGAAATGAGAATCTTAAAAGACATTCTATTTGAGATAAGAAAGAAGAGACAATATAAAAAGTTGACAACTTTTCTACAGAAAAATCCCACTCCTTACAGATGGATCTTACCAGAGGGACTTATCTTCACCTTCAAGGAGAAAAAAGAAAAAATAGATTGTGTTGCAAGAGCCAAAGCATTTTTGGAGCAGCATCAAAAAACAGAGAAAGAGAAAGGAAAAGTGGAGGACAACAATGCAGAGGAAGATAACAGCGAAAATGGATCAGGAAGTAGTTGCAGTACATTGGGCAGCTCCTCAGGAGAAGACTCTGAATCTGATATGGGAGAAGCCTCCCCCAAACTTCTCAAAGTCAGATGGAACTATGACAAAAATAAACATAAAGGGAAAAAGAAGAAATAATGATCAAATTCTGAAAGTTTAATACTATTAAGTCTAATGTACCAGAATACACCTATTTGGCTAATATTGTTTGTGCTGAATTATATTTGAAACAGTTAATCTCATCCCTCATCTTTAGAATGTTAAAGCTAAAGGAAACTTTAAATTAAGCTATTTGTATCGTATTAGATCCCTGTTTAGCTATATGTTTTAGTTAGTGTTTCCTTATCCCTTGCCCTGTGTAGTATGTAGTGAAAATGCAATAAAAAGTTGTGTTTTTAAAAAAGGGGGGGATGGGATGCTGAACTAGATGGGTGCCAAGGTCATAATTTGCCACCAAAAAACCTTGGACCAGCCCTGGATGAATCACCATATCAAGTAAATTTGAACTTGTGGGTCACCATACTGAAAAGGCTGGGAACCACTGCTCTATGTGCTAGATAATTATGTCTATGATTACCGTTTCTACTAATTTGCCTGGGGCAGACCTTAGGCTAACTGGTCTGTAATTTCCTGGTACTTCTCTGGACTCCTTTTTAAAAATTGGTATAACATTTGCTACTCTACAGTCTTCTGGTACAGTGGTTGAATTTAGTGATAAGTTACATATATGTGTCTTTCTACATGAAAAAGCTACTGTATGTGTGGTTCTAACATCTTCAACTTCTTTTCAACATTTCCCTCCAAATTACTATTTTTTTCACCTGTTCCTCTTTAAGTATTCCTGAAGTATCACTTTACTCTTTATATCATCCCTCTTAGGCCTATTATGCACGTGTTTTCCTTCACTTTCACTGTGCATGTCCATTGGGTTTTCTTTGTCGCTCTGCATTGATTTTCCTCACTTCGGCGCTCAGTTCCCTTTCTGGTCATTTTTTCCCAGGATTTTCTGAGAGTGTTTTTGTGCCGATTTTCCCCTTGTTTCACTTCCAAGCTAAAGGTACAGATTCCTTTGGATTTTCCTCTGCCCTTTTGCTGCCCCTCAAAGGTCAATCCCCATATACATTGAGGTCATTCTGCCCACTCTGCACATTCCATCACCCTCTCCCTTCATCGATGTACAGGCTCCAGTTCCCCTCATTTTAATTTTTAAAATTTTTCTGATAAGTGGTATGAGTCCAGCAATATAAGACTATCACTAGTCTCTTATCACTGAATAGAAAAAAATTAAATGATGGGGGGAGGGAGTTTAAAAGGAGCTTTGCAAGGTTTAGTTCCCTGCTGGTACTGACTTGAAAGGAGGATTGGAGGGGAGACAAATGGCAGTGTCCCCAGTGCAAAAAAAAAAGATTTCAGTGCTCCATGCAAACAAAATAAAGGGAGGGATAGTCAGTGTGGAATGAAATTGACATGAGATATAAAGAGAGAGAGAGAGAGAGAGAGAGAGAGAGAGAGAGAGAGAGAGAGAGAGAGAGACTGGGCTGGGAAGCCCACTTAAAGAGAGCAATCATGTCCCTCCTGAACCTCCTCTTCTCCAAACTAAGTCCCTCAGCCTTTCCTCATTGAACTTCGTCTCATGATCATATTCATCGCTCTCTTCTGCATCCACTCCATTCTGTTCATATCTTTTTTTGAAGTGAGGCCTCCAGAACTTCACACAGTATTCCAGGTGCAGCCTGACCAATACAGTGAACAGGGGGAATATGATGTCTTGTGATTTGGATGTTATGGATCTGTTGATATACCCCATTAGCCTTTTTTGCACCCGCATCACAGTGACTACTCATATTTAGCTTACAGCCCACCCATAACCCAAGATCTTGTTCACACACACTGCTACGTTGATGACTGTGCCCCATTCAGTATGCGTGCTTCTCATTTTTGTTACCAATGTAAAACTCAGCACTTATCCTTGTTGAATTGCATCTTCTTCATACTCACCCATTTTTACAGCATGTTCAGATCTCCTTGAATTCTATCTCTATCTTCTGGGATGTTTGCGACTCCTCCCAATTTGGTATCATCTGCAAATTTAATGAGTAATCCCTTCACTGCTTCATCCAGATCATTTATTAAAACATTGAACAGTACCAGGTCCAGAATTCTAGAATATCTAGAATTCTCTCACATGTTGGTATATTCTCATATTATTTATATATTCATTTTGCTATTCTTTTTGCTATTTGCTATTGTTCACTCTTCCTTAAAAGCTGCTGGTTGTCTGACATTGACCTCTCTTCATTCAAACTAAAATATATCTTTGAACTATTCTATCATTTCCTCTCATAATTTTCACTGTAAGCTTCTTGAACACTTGAAGCTCCCTTATACTGTCAGACCATTGTTGTATCAAGGTCAGCATTATCTATTCTGACTGGCAGTAACTCTCCAGGAACCCAGAGTCTTTCACATCACCTACTACTTGATTTTTTTAATTGTAGATGCCAGAGATTGAACCTGGGATGTTCTTCATGTAAAGCAGATGCTCTACCACTGAACCATGGTTCCTCCTTTCCAGCACTTATTTTCAATTATCCACTTGCTCTTACTTATTTAGATCTATATACACTTCTTTCCTTATATGCTTCAGCTTAGAAAAAGAATGTTGAAGAAGTCTCCATCTAGTCATCTCTCAAGGTGGTATTTCCCACAGTTCTTTTGTAGCTCCTTGGTCTCACACCCATGTTCCTTTAATTAACTACTGGAGAATGTTGAAGAAGTCTCCATCTAGTCATCTCTCAAGGTGGTATTTCCCACAGTTCTTTTGTAGCTCCTTGGTCACTGGTTATCATAGGATTTTTTGCCACTATCTGATATCAGTCAACTCCCAGGGCTTTACTTTGAATGGCCCAAAATTGTTACCAGATATTTAATGTATATGCTGCTAATCATACATTAATTATCCCCAGCTCCAGTTTTTCTCCTTGGTTAAAACTGCTCAATCAGGACCACACCAGGACTCTTCACTTGTCTAGCATCATTTCCCATAAACTTGGAGAAGCCTTTATTGCCATCTGATTTCAAAGAGTGTTGACTGCCATGTTAGCCAACCATTGTTTGCAAAAAAAAAGCAATCACTCAGCAAGACTGTGTTTGTGGAGCTATGGAACTATACCACTTTCCCCACTATGCCTTATTTTGCTGTCTTTATTCAGCTCCCAGGTCCAAGTTTCTTGCAGCCATTTCAGCCAGGCTAGCTTCACAGTCAGTTGTAAATAAACTAATCTTTCTGATTATGAACTGCATTTTACCTATATAATGTCTTTGTATACACTGGCTCCTCTGCAGATCCATGCAAGTTTTTTGATTAACATTTAATATGGTCCATTTATTTGATTTTGGCCCTGGAAATTTTAACATGACTTTCAATATTATTGTGTCTTTACTGTTGTTTTCTTTAGCACTGTTTGGGCAGTTGTTTTTATTATATCGCAAGGCCTTTGGGCATATACTATCAATTTTACTTACCTACCTTCCCTATTTTCCTTGAAGGTTTTTTTTAAAAAAAAATACTATTTTCAGTTTGATTTTGTCCCCCTCATTTATGTTAGAGGTGCTGATGATTCAACACTATTTTGATACAGTTATATTTGGGCACCATTTTATTGTATTTACAAACAACTGATGCCAAATGTTGAGGAGTGTGTTGATTTAATCAGGAAACATTGAGCATGAGGAAACATAAAATGGGTTCATTTCTCACAGTGAAGGAGTGAATTTAAAAATGGGGACTTTTGAATTGATTCCGCAAGCTCATGAAATGCTGTCTCATCCCACCTCTCTTCCACTGGACTGCGGCCTGACAGTTGATTCTCTTCCCATATTTCTATATTCAAGTGCCTCCTTAGGACCCATCTATTCACCCTGGCTTTCACTTACTGACTCTCATTTGCCCTTCCCTTTGTCTATTTTGCTTTTCTGTCTAGTCTGTCTTGTTTTTAACATTAAATTTTAAGTTTGTGAACAGGGCCTGTTTTATTTTTTTGCCAAGCATCTAGTGATTTCAGGTGCTTTATAAATAATCAATAATAATAATCACATTCCTTACTGAAATAAACAGAACTTATTTCTATGTAAATGTGTTGGTGGCAGTGTTGTGCAGAGAAGAAATAAACATGTCAATAAAACATGTCACCACATTATATCAAACCATGCTTGTTTTCAAAAATTTACATACTTTATGAAATAATTTCAGTCTGAAATGCTTAAAAACTTTTAAAAGGGATGGGAAAGTATGAAGTGATGCTAATCAATATCCTGACTATATAATCTTTCAAAAAGATAGACGTGCAGAAATGTAGACTTTTTATTTATCTCAGAAATTTGAGGGGATAATATTTTATCAGCCTTAAGGAGAGATGTTCAGATTTTCAGCCACATGGTTAGCAATCATTCCAGAAGAATTACAATAGGAAAGGATCTGGGCTTTCTGTATCTTCAGTTTTGTACCTCATTTATCTCATATCAGGGACCAGCCTATACTTGCGTAGAGAAAATCAGGCCTTAACTTCAGTGGTTACAGATTCATCCATTCATGACATGGCATGGGTAGGAATGATGGCTGGCAGCAAACACATCAACCCAACTGTTGGGGGATAACAGAGGAAGAACACTGATTGAAAACAAGAAGCACCTGTCTTCTTGAGGCATAAGAAACACACAAGCCCTCAGCACGGGTGCTCAGCATGCCCCAGAGATCTTTTAACAGCATACCCCCGTGTGATTCTATGAGGAGTCCATCCCTGCATAGTCTTGTGCTATGTTCCCAGCTCAGTGTCCAGGTCATAACAGTCCATGGCCAGTCATAACAGCAGGTATGTGCAGTTTATCAAGACAACGATATCTTTTATTATGAAGAAAGGAAAAACCTCAGAGCTCCTCTCCCCTGCTCTGGTAAATCATTTATCTCTAGTAAATCTCAGCACTATAAAGCTAAGAGCTAATTATAGCATTGAAACATAACATGTTAAACAATGCAAAAGTTATATAGTAGGAGAATCCTTTCAGCAACAGCCAGTTATACAAAGAAGTATAGTCACAAGAACAATTCCTATCCTTTTATCAATGCATCCTTCTGAACCATTTCATTACAGTACAGACCTATTACCTGTGTAAAAAAACCCTCCTAAATACTTCAGTTTTGCATAGTTTGTGGAAATACAGGAGAATGAGAGCCTTCCAAACCCTTTGAGGCAGGCCATTCCATGAGGTGGGGGGGGGCACAACAGAGAAAGCACATGTACAGGCAGACTTCAGGGGGCCTTACACATATGCACAGTCAAGACTGCTGCGAAAAGCAACATCCTGCTCACTGAACAGAGCCTACACATAGGATTGCCAACCACCAGGAATGACAACTGATCTCCAGACTACAGAGATCAGATCCATGGAGAAATGGCTACTTTGGAGAGTAGACTCTACGGTACCATACCCTGCTGAGGACCCTTGTTTCCTCAAACCCTGCCCTCCCCAGGCTCCACCCCCAAATCTCCAGGAAGTTCCCAGCTCATAGCTAGCAATCCTAGTTATATGTGTACTAGGAATAAGGCCCATTGTGGAAATAAATACAACGAGCTCTAAAAAGAGGCTCTGGGGGAGTGCCCCCGCTTTGGGCACTCAGCATCAATTTGCTGTGGCGACTGAGCAGGGTATAAGCACACAGAGTCCACCATTTTCTCCAGAGGAACTGATCTCTACTACCTGAAGAGAAGTTGTAATTTTGAGTGATCTCCACCCTCACCTGGAGATTGGCAACAATGTTTCCCCAGGAGAAATGGCTGGTTTGGAGGGTGGAATCTATGGCATTGTACCTATCTGAGGTCCCACCCCTCCTCAACCCTCACCCTCTCCAGGCTCCACCCCTCAAGTCTCCAGGAATTTCCCAACCTGGAGGCAACTCTATCTCCTTCCCAGCCAAGTATCAACCTGCCGTTATCTGCCCCTCACTCTTCAGCTTTCCATCTCCCACACACACACCTACAGCCTCTACCGGGCTCTGAAGCCCTGACTGCCATGTCACTTTGGCTGTCATAGGAGGGCCATCTTAGCAGAGTAACTGATCTCTGCCATCTGGAGAGCAGTTGTAATTCTGAGTGATCTCCAGCCCTCACCTGGAGATTGTCAACAATGGTTCCCCAGGAGGAAAAGTACAGGTTTTCTCTGCAATGGGGACCAAAGCAGCTTACATCATTCTTTTCTCCCCCCTTAGACTTGCACAACAATGCTGTGAAGTAGGTTAGGCTGAAAGTCTGTGACTGGTCCAAAATCATCCAGTCAGCTTCCACAGCAAGAACCTGGGTCTAGCAGACCATGCTCTGAAGCACTGACTTCTATGCCTAGGGTAGCCAACCTCCAGGTGGAACCTGAAGATCGCCAGGTATCATAGACTCTACCATAAAATCTCCAGGAATTTCCCTACCTGGAGCTGTGTCCCACCCGCAGTCTGGGGCGGGCGGGTGACGCAGACCAGGGAGGCTAGGAAACCGCGACGGAGAAAGAGAAGGACCCCGAACTCACCCAGACAACAGAGGGACCGCAGGATGCAAGAGGAAGCAGACAAGATAGCGGGCATGAAGCAGAGCCCCGGACAGCTGGAAAAATGACTGGAGGCAGGCCCAAGATGGCAGCAAGGCCCCAGAGATGCCCAAGAGCTCCAGCTGGGTGCGCACGGAGGCAGCGGCAGGGAGCAGCTTGGAGGCCGGAGGAGGGGCTGGCGGACTGCTGGAGCAGCGCGGATGCGGCCGGCTCAGGGCAGGGCGATCTCGGCTCGGCGTTCCAAGCTTTAGTAGGGGGCAGGGCCTGGGCAGACGGGGGAGGTGGAGGAACCAAGCGGGGGGATAAAGGGAAGAAGGACAGAGGCGACCGAGGAGAAGAACTGGACTGACGCGCAGATGGGCAGAGAGAGAGAGAACGCAAATGATGGATAGCGAGGGCAGAGAGTCAGTGCCAGGTGGTTGGAGAGGGTGACGTAACCTTCACAATACAACCACAGAACTGAGGTCTCTCCTCCGCCTTCCCCCTTTATTCTCCCGTGGGTTACGAGCCTCCCTCCTCAGGCACCAAACAACTGGAAGAAGACACCTACCTCACACTCTCTCGCAAGAGAATGGACTCCAAGGATGGTGGGTGGCCCCGTGACAGACCAGAATGGCGACTGGGGGTCCATCAGGGTCGACCAAGAAGGACCCTGACAAACTGGCAACACTAGTCAGGACTGGCCCCAATGAGTTTTCTCCCAAAGGCCAAAATAGGTGTGGAAAGGGCCTTTTACTGACAGAACCAAGCTTGGTTGCCTAGTAAAAGGCACTGAGGGGAAAGTAGGGTTGCCAGCTCTGAGTAGGGAAATACCTGGAGAGTTGGGGGCAGATCCTGTGGAGGGCAGCGTTTGGGAAGGGGAATGACTCAGCAGGGTATAATGCCATAGGGGAACTGATCTCTGCCTGGCAGACCCTGCTGTGAAGCGCTAACTGCTATGCCTAGGGTAGCCAACCTCCAGGTGGAGCCTGAAGATCGCCGGGTATCACAACTGAATTCCAGACAACAGATCCCTCCCCCCTGAGAAAATAACTGCTTTGGATGGTGGGTTCCATGGCATTCTGTCCAGCTGAGGCCTCTCCCCTCCCCAAATTCTGGCTTCCTTAGACACAGAATATCCACGAATTTCTCAACCTGGAGCTGGCAACCCTAATCAGGATGGGCTTCAACGAGTTCCTCATAAAGGCCTGGAAAGGGTTTCCTTCTACAGCAGCCACTGAGGGAAAAGTTAGTTCCACAGAGGAGCCAAGCAGGAGAAGTGTCTTCGTTGTGAGAGACAGCTGTTTGCCAGTAATTCTGACAGGGAGCAGTGGCTGAGGTGGGAGTGGGTGGGGAAGAGGAGCAGACCCAGCACCCTGCCAATGTCACACAAGTACTCTTAAGTGGCAGCTGACGGGCCAATGGAGCACATTGCACAGCCAATGAGAGAGCTGGAAAGTGCCACCCCACTACTCAATTATATATAAGGAGAGAGAGAATTCCCTGCAGGTGCTGTCTCTGTTCACAGATTTACAGGGATAGAACAGGTAGGTATGATTTGGTCCTCTCCATGTATATAGAATGAATATCCTTTTAACAAGTGAACTGTGGTATGCATATGTGTGAGGGGCAACAAATCTCTCCCTTATTATAAAAGAGTTTTGGGTTCCAGAATTCTAAAATTGCCCCCTTTAGTGTTAGTCTGAAAAAACTGCCACTCAGAAGACACTGGCTGGGTTCATTGGCTGCTTTGTGCAGTCCCGGCCAGCGTTCCAAGGTCATTTACATATGGAAGCTGATTGGACTACACTCCATTCCAATGGTTCAAGCAGAGCCAATTGAAACAGAATTCAACAAAGATGGAGGTCCTGTACCTGAGTCGTGGGGGGGTGGGGGGTGGGAATCCAGCCCCACCAGTGGTTCTGGCACCAAGGGCGAAGGGCGTAAGATTGCTCCTGGACTCCTCTCTTTCGATGGAGGCCCAGGCTGATGCTGTCACTCGATCGGCCTTTTCTCATCTACGGCTGGTCAGGCAACTGGTTCCCTATCTCACCCCCCAAGCTACAGTGACCCATGCAATGGTCACTTCCAGACGAGATTATTGTAACTCGCTCCATGTGGGGCTGCCCTTAAGCCCAAAACAGAGTAGTGTTTTGGAAAATCTTGAGGAATTGTTTGGTGCATTTACGATGGGGCTCCTGGGGAACTATTGTTGCCAATCTTGGCCCAGCAGCCATCAAACCATTCTCTTCAACCCCCTGCTGTGCAGCTGACTTTCCCCTAGGGTTGCCAATCTCCAGGTGGGACCTGGAGATCTCCCACTGCTACAATTGATCTCCAGATGACAGAGATCAGTTCCCCTAGAGAAAATGACTGCTTTAGGAGGGTAGACCCTATGACATTATACCTGCTGAGTCCTTCCGCCCCCCCCCCGCCCAATGCTGCCCTCTACAGAATCCACCCCCCAAACCTCCAGGTATTTCCCTCCTTAGAGCTGGCAACCCTACATTCCCCTCAGTGCCTGTTGGGAGTGGGTGGTGGGGGAGGGGAAGGGAGTGGGCGACCGGAGGCTTCTGCCTACACAAATCCTTGATTGTGATTCTTATTACTGTTTTAAATTAGAGTTTAATTATTTTAACTATTGTTATTGAGTTTTATGATTTGCAACCTGCACTGAGCCCGTTTGCAGGGAGGGTGGGATAAAAACTGAATGAATGAATGAATGAATGAATGAATGAATGAATGAATGAATGAATGAATGAATGAATGAATGAATGAATGAATGAATGAATGAAAAAAATAGATACCATACTTATTTATGTTAATATTTTTATACCTCCCTCTCGCAACGCCAGTGGGCTCAAGTGGTCCCACGTAACATTTACAATATCACAAGTCACCAAAGTATCATTAAAAAACTAAGATTTTAACCAGTTCTAAAAACCAACCAACATCTAATTTATGCAGTCCAGCAGTATAAAGACCAACTGTTTTGACAGTCAACCATGAGCAATGCCACTCTTCCGAAGACAACTGTCCTACACATTTGGAGGAAGACAGAAAAGGAGGATGCAGAACAGACCCCGGCTGGTAGCCAGTTCCAGAGCAGATATCAAAAAGGCCCTGGAACTGATTGGCCTAACTCTCCCTATGGGAGGGAACCAAGGGCAAACGGCCATGATGAGCGAGACTGGTGCACAGGTGTATACAAGGAGAGGCTGCCACTCAATGCATGTAAAACGGCATGTACTCTATCCATGGGAGTGAGAAAGTACAAAGCAAAGAAAGCACCCGTTCCATATTAATGATCCCAAGGAGCACACAAGATTCAGTGTTATGCAGCACTGTCTCACGGCATCCTCCAACCGCATATAACGATTTCCAGGGTTAGGGTTAGCCTTTTACATGCTGATGGCACAGGCCTTCGTCACAATTCCTTTCCTCTCAATTTCAAACAGAAGGCGCCACAATGCACTGCAGTGCCAAGTTATTCCTGTCCTCCTGGAGAACATTTATAGAGCGGTTGCTCAAATCAAGGACCAATATAACACACCCATGTTAAGCAGATTCTCATGGGGAAAGTCTTGTGAGGGAAAATTCCTTCTGCCATCCACTACCCCACTTTGGGCATTGCGTCCGTGGTGGTAACAAACACACGTCCTCAATAGGTTGGTGGCTAGCTGGGAAGGAGATGGGGTTGCCAACTACATGCTGACAAATTCCTGGGGATTTGAGGGGTGGAGCCTGGAAAGGGTGGGGTTTGCAGAGGGGTGGGACCTCAGACAGGTAGAATGCCATAGACTCCACCCTCCAAACCAGCCATTTTGTCCTGGGTAACAATTGTTGCCAATCTCCAGGTGAGGGCTACAGATTACTCACAATTACAACTGCTCTTCAGGTAGCAGAGATCAGTTTCTCTGGAGAAAACAGTGGACTCTGTCATTATACCCTGCTGAGGTCACCACAGCAAATTGACACTGTTTGCCCAAAGCCAGAGCACTGCCCCAGAGCCTCTTTCTAGATCCCGTTGTATTGCTTTCACAATGGGCTTTACTGCTAGTCTTGAAATAAAACAAGAATATTTCAAGGGCAAATCAGATTTAGGAATCATACAAAATATAGAAACAACTCTAACACACACACATACCATGGCAACTGTCATGATTTAAGCAAGATACTGCATGCACAACTGAACAACCAGGCAGTTGTTTTTACCCATGCTATCACAGGGTCATTCACAAAATGTTCTACAATGAGATGAAAAGGGTACCATCTGCATAGGAAACCACTGTCCATAAATGGGTTTCCATGAAGAGACAGCTGCTACAGGGAGCCATTTAAAGAGATCTCTGTGAGTCATATGGATCATGTGTACCTAAGCAAAATCTCAGTACAAATTTGGCAATCAATTCCTGATCTTCCTCTATGAAGCATTTGTTTGCTTTTACTTCAGCCATTTGTATGGCTTGTACACATGCCTGATATTTGCTTAAAACCTAAAAGATAAGAGACACAAATAAAAATGAACTCAACTTTCCAGCAGTTTGCTTTCAAGTGTCTGCATAAATACTTAATGCATTTCAGCTCTCTGGATTCAAGAATCCATAAACAAGATAACTGCTTTCTTTATGAAAGAATAATGTGTCTCTTGAAGAGTAAATAATAAGATGCAGTTTCCACTGCAAAACTAAGCAAACGCTCCTAATTGCTCACATCGCGTATATACCCTCAAGGAAAGCACACGTTTAAAGGCATTAATTATCATCCGTTGACTGACTTACCTATGAAAAGTGGTTGGGTTTGGGGGGTTCTTTTGTTCCCCATAGATGCTAATCAGGACCTGTGGCAGATTTGTTTAAGAGGGCACTTCCATTTTACACTTTAATTTAAAAACAAATTATGAGGAATAAATTTATTCTTATTATTGTTATTATTATTATTCTAAACTCCTGGGACTATTCCCAAGATGAACTTGCTGGATTTTTTTTTTTTTTATTAAGCACTGCTTAATAAGAATGCCTTCTAAGGGGAGTCAATAGCAAACGTTACATTAATTAGTTCGGTGGAGGTAAGATTCTTAATTATTTATTTGTGTACATGGCTGAACAGGTTAGAATATTAATCTATACTGTATTAAGATAAATACATTTTGAGTTGGATCTGTTTATCTCTATCCTCTCCTTGTCCTGAAAACTTTTAATAATGAGTGGACCACATAGACAAACATTTAGTATGCAAATGATGCCATTGTTATAAGTTTAGCTTTGATGCTGGATAACTAGTGAAAGCTCAAATTTGTGGAGTATATTAATAAATTTTCAGCATGCAAGCACAGTGCGCCCCTATTTCACAACCCTGTAAATCCTCATGGGGTAAGACATATTTGATGACTCCTAAATGTTGATATATGCAGGAGACATGCTGCTCTGTCAAGGCCTCCAGGTTTCAGGCACCCTAAACAAAATTTCATCTCTTGGGTTTCTCTTTGATACGCAACCATACAGTCAGGTACTTATGTATGCACAACCATTCACAAAAATCCCTTCCCTCCTGGTGGAGGGAGTAGAGCTGTACTGGCTACTCCTTCGTTGATGCTAACAAGATCTAAAGAAGGGAAGAGAGCAACACTCCTGCCTGCTGGAAATGGGAAAACTTAAAACAAAACCTCTCAGGGCCCTTTGAAACACTTCTGAGTGGCAATGCATTGAGGGTGAAGCAGTGGAGTACACACACCTTCAGCCCCCTCGCTGTTGTATGAGGTCACTGAAGCCCCATATCCTGACATTCAAGGTTCAGTTAATGAGGCCTTCTAGTTCCTCCTGACCAAACTGACTCTTGATGCTGGCCTTTAATTTGTCAGACAGCTCCCACAATGAGATTGTGGAGCAGCAGGATTTCCCCCCCCAGTTATAAAATATTCTCCACAAAAGAGTCTGACAGTTTCATTGGGTGTAGGGTTGCCAACTTGGAGGTGGGGTCTGGGGAAAGCACAGTTTGGGGAGGAGAGGGACCTCAGTGGAGTATAATGCCATACAGACCACACTCTGAAGCAGCCATTTTCTCCAGGCTGGATGTGGTCCCTACTAGGAAGACCCATCAACAGCCTGGTCGCAGCATTCTGCACTAGCTGCAGCTTCCGGATTTGCGACAAAGGCAGCCCCATGTAGAGAGCGTTGCAGTAGTCTAGCCTCAAGGTGACCGTCACGTGGATCACTGCGACCAAGTCACTGCAGTTGAGGAAGGGAACCAACTGCCGCACCAGCCGCAGATGGTAAAAAGCTGATTTGGCAGTGGCTGCCACCTGGGCCTCCATAGATAGCGAGGAGTCCAGGAGCACTCCCAAACTCCTAACCTCCGGTGCTGGCACCAAAGGCACCCCACTGAAGGTCAGGAGAGGGAGCCCCAACCCCAGACCACCGCGACTCAGGCCCAGGACCTCCGTCTTCGCCGGGTTTAACTTCAGCCTGCTCAACTGGAGCCAACCAGCCACGGCCTGCAATGCCCGGTGCAGATCTTCAGGGACAGAGCTCGACCGGCCACCCAACATAAGATAGAGCTGGGTGTCATCGGCATATTGATGACACCCAAGCCCATACCTCCGGGCAATCTGGGCAAGGGGGTGCATATAGATATTAAACAATAACAGGGAAAGAACAGCCCCCTGAGGCACCCCACACACAAGAGGGTGTCTCCAGGACATCTGCTCCTCTATCGCCACCCTTTGTCCCCGACCACGGAGAAAAGAGGTAAGCCATTGAAGGGCGAGCCCCTGAATCCCCACGTCGGCGAGGCGGTGGGTCAGCAGCTGATGGTCAACCATGTCGAATGTGGCCGACAGATCTAACAACAACAGCACCACCACACCGCCTCGATCCAGATGCCATCGGAGGTCGTCAGTAAGGGCAACCAATACAGTCTCTGTCCCATGGAATACCATCTAGACTGGGATGCCTCGATACTCCGGCGATAAGGTGATCCACACGGAAGCAAGACCTGCTGACAGACTCGGACCATTTTTCTGGACTAACAACTTAGGCCATCTTGGAGCGTTAAAGCACTTTATTGTTATTAATATGTTATTGGTTGTTTTATTGGATTTTATTGATTTTATGTATAGGCTGTAAGCCCCTGTAAGCCGCCCTGAGCCCGCTTGTGGGGAGGGCGTGGTAAAAATATTTAAATAAATAAATAAATGCCCCAGGCGGAAGCTGGACTGGAAGGGAATCAATTCATTCTATTATCCCAGTTAAAAATGCAACCAGAGTCTTTTCTTCTTTATGTTGCAACATCCCAGACTTAAAGAGTAAACATAGTCTGGATTTCCCTTATTGCTAAAACTCACAAACCACTGCAATAAACATCATAGTAAAAGTACCCTAAAACTGAAGCTTGTTTCCCATAAAGAATGCAACTGTATTCAACCCAATTAATTATGACATACCAATTATTTGCTAGGTCCTTTGAAGCAAAAGGATTCCATCATAAATCTTGCCCATGATGGGTTCTAATGAAAAGTTGGCTAAGTTAAGAGAAACACCTGCACCTAACTCCCTATTAATATGTTGACTCATAGTTGGGAAAGAGAACATCTTGACAATTAAAAAGGATTTAAACCACCTGCTTTTATAACAGTGTTTAGTGATTTAAACAGTTCACCAACTCCACCAGGAATCCCAAAGACTTTTCCCGAAAGATTCCTGTAAAACAGCAATAATCAATAGAAAATTATTTGAACTTTTTGCACTTCCTACAAGGCTTTCAACTTTCTCAGAAGAGGAAATCTAATGAGAGAACAAGAAGCCCTATTGGACAAATGCAGCTTATGATGCTGGGTCTAAAGAACCTGAGGACATAAGGAGGAAAGGCCTGTTAGCTGCTTCATGAACTAATGCAAATCTTTCGGGGGTTTAAATAATTTTATCTAAAGTGTTCTAGCCATGCATTAACCCATACAGCAGTCAAGTTCCTAGGATAAGCTCCTGCATGGACGTCCTCAGTTACTGCACCTATTTATAGTATGGTCTACACATGAAAGAGACAAGCACTTTCGCACTGTTATTCATATTTCCGTAATATTGGAGGTTATTTAGACAAGGTTCCTAGTTATGGGCAGGCCTCCTTTGAGGAATATGAGATATGCGGGATTGCTGAAATTCCAAGAATTGGATGTATTCTGGTGCAAGCACAGTATTCATTCGTCCCTCCCAAGGTCTAGGAGAGTTAGATGCTCTATGACTCAGAACTATCATTGATGCATGCTTAATTTGTGGAAATGACTGAATGCCGCTGCTCCATAGTCTTTGGTTAGGTAAAAAGAAAAGAAAGACTCTGTTTTAAAAAGCGAAGCTCTTCTTGGGACAGCAACAAAGACCAGCAAAAGAAAAGATACAGCAGAGGAACAAAACATCGAAGAAAAAAGCAGCACACATGGGACAGAAGAATCCGAATCAACAGTGAGCAGTAATCCAGAAGAAGATTCTGAATCAGAATTAGGGGCAGCAGCCCCAAAAGTCTTGAAAGTCAAATGGAAATATAAAAAGAATAAAGATAAAGGAAATAAACAGATTTAGTAAAATTGTAAAAGCCTAAAAGCCTTATTTCTGTATTTACTTGATTCAATTTCATAATTACCAGTCTGTAATAGAAGCAGTAGAAATTAGCTATATTCCAAAAACTATTTTTATAGAGAGAGCTTTACTAAATATGCAGTTAATCATTATATATGATCCTTGTATAGCTTATTTTAGGTATAGTGTTAGTGTTGTAGTGTGTGTAGTCAGAAAATAATTAAAATATATATATATATTAAAAAGGAAGAGTTGTGCAACAGTGGAATCAGCTGCCTAGGGAGGTGGGGAGCTCCCCCTCACTGGCAGTCTTTAAGCAGTGGCTGGACAAACCCTTGTCAGGGATACTCTAGGCTGATCCTGCATTGAGCAGGGGGTTGGACTAGATGGCCTGTATGCCCCCTTCCAACCCTGTGATTCTATTATTCTAAGATGGGAGGCACAGCTGCTTTCTGGTGCTGGGCTGGGAGGGGCCACAGAGGAGTGTACTGGAGGAAGGAGCAGCAACAGGGAGTTGGACTGTCAGGGGGAAGATGCTTCCCTCCACCCTCTGAATCATTGCTGTCAGAGTCCTCCTCTCCAAAGAGTGTTAGCAACTGCTGGTGTCTGGGCAGTGCTAACAACTCTTTTGCCTCTGTGGAGAGCCCCAGGAACAGATCAGGGGAAGGAGGCTCTGAGACTCCTGGTGATGCTCTGCTAGGTCCAGGCTCCAGTGGGCTGACAGGATGGGTTTGGTGCCCAGAGTCAGGGACCTGTGTTATGCAGGGGTAGGAGGACTTCTTCCTCCCAAGACAAGCACCCTTTGCATCCACTTTCAACCTCATGGCACATAGAGGTGTACACAATCAGGAGGTGTGGGAGGGTATAAAATGTTGGTCCTCAGGTGAGGCACCCTGTAGTTAAGCCCCTCTGCTTGGCATGAGAAAAGACAGGGTGGCTCAGAACCCTGAGTCCATCTAAAACCCAAACCCCACCAGGGGAGAGGTGTTCACAATCAGGAATAAATGAATGTGCTCTGCTTTTAAGAAGTTCCCTGCCTCTCTGTGTAACTGCCAGCACCCAACAGAGGAGAGTGTACAGAGCTGAGATGAGAGTCTATCTAGCATTCTAATCCCATAGAGCAGAATGACAACTCTGTTACTGGCAGTTGGCAGTGCTTGTTAAGCTTTGGAGGACCCCTATTGGTGTTTCCATGGCTGGAGAACTCCCCCCACCCTGCTTTTAAGTTTGGTAAAAATTCTGATTGAGTGGAGACAGTCTGTCTGGAGATGTATCCATTCATGAACCACCATAAACCGCTTTAAAATTCATGGAACATTTGTAACAGTTGACCTGCCATGCACTTCAGTTCACAAACCATGAACCGGCCAAAATTTGTCACATATTTTGTTCGTGTGCTGGTTCATGTCCATCCCTAGTGTGTACTAAATGCCATCAAGTCGCTTCTGACTTACAACAACCGTATGAATTAATGTCCTCCAAAATGTCCTATTGTTAACAGCCTTGATCAGGTCTTGCACACTGAGTGCTGTGGCTTCCTTGACTGAGTCAATCCATCTCATGTTGGGTCTTCCTCTCTTCCTGCCACCTTCAGCTTTTCCTGGCATTATTATCTTCTCCAGTGACTCTTCTCTTTTCATAATGTGAACTCAAGTTTGGTCATTTTAGCTTCTAGGGAAAGTTCAGACTTGATTTAATCTAGAACCCATTTATTTGTGTTTTTGGTGGTCCATAGTATCTCTAAAACTCTCCTCCAGCACCACATTTCAAATGAATCAACTTTCTTCCTTTGTTTATTGTTCAGCTTTCACACCCATACATAGTAATGAGGAATATTATGATATTATTTAATTTTATCTTGGTCTCCAGAGACACATTCTTACTCCTAAGCACCTTTTTTAGCTCCTTCATGGCTGCCCTTCCCAGTCTCAGTCTCCTTCTCATTTCTTGATTGCAGTCTCCCTTCTGGTTGATGATGGAGCCAAGGAATAGAAAATCTTGAACAATTTCAATTTCTTCACCGTTAACCTCAAAACTGTGTAATTCCCCAGTAACCATTAATCTTGTCTTCATGATGTTCACCTGTAACCTTGCTTTGGCACTTTCTGCTTTAACCTTCATCAGTAGTTGTTTCAGGTCTTCACTGTTTTCTTCCAGTAATGTGGTGTTATCTGAATAGCTCAAATTGTTAATGTTCCTTCCACCAGTTTTCACTCCACCTTCATCTAAATCTAATCCAACTTTCCTCATGACAGGTTCTGCATATAGATAGAAGAGATAGGGAGGTAAAGTACATCCTTGTCTAACACCTTTGCCAGTTGGAAACCATTTGGTTTCTCCATATTCTTTGCAAACAGTAGCCTCTTGTCTGGCGTGCAGGTTGAGCATCAAAACAACCGGATGCTCTGGCACACCCATTTCTTTTAAAACTACTCACAGCATTTCATGATCCACCAAGTCAAAAGCTTTGCTGTAATCTATGAAACACGACCTGATTTTCTTGTGATTCTTGCTCCACATTCCAAAGTCTCATTCACAGTAACAGGCTACATAGAGGATCGCCAGTGATGGTCCATGCTTAAGAATCCCAGACAATTTTAGGAGACCAAGTTTTTAAAAGATGGACAAACTTTTGTTTATGGTATTTTTAAAAGGAGGCTTCATGGACTGTGCCCTGCCTGGAAGCCTGTCCCTCAATCATAAACATGATGGATTTAGCTCTTCAGACTTATTGCTGAGGAGAAAGAACCTGACACAGATTAGATATATCTTCTGTTTTGTCATTACTTCCCATTTTATAAAACTGATTCCCACATTCAAAAACTGATTGCAGTGCTGAATTGGCTGAAACCTCACAAGAGCCATTTTAGATCAAGAATCACTTAATGTAGTAAGAGCTGCAACACTTAAGTTTCCATAGCTACACATCTATGGGTTTAGGCACAAATTATTCTTCCCCTTTATCCTCCCATCTAAGATGAGGTTGCTTTCCGGGTCTCAAACAGAAGTTATGTTCAATGCACAAGTGCTTGGATCCTCCCTTTGGTCTTCAGCAATATGAATCTTCTAACTTGTGCGAGTGGAGCTTGAAGGACCTAGTTTAGTCAGGTTGCAACCTGGCCTATGCATGGAGCATGCATGGAGCAAGAACCTCTGGAAAACATGTGAAGCCTAACTTCATGCTACCATGGAGCCTCTTCTCTAGCTTTAAAGACAGAAAGGTGAATTTAGCTCAAAAGAAGTGGCAAGTGGAATGTGAAACAAAGAAGAGGCAGGCAGGGGAAAAGTAAATAACACTGCCACTTCTTCACTCCAAATGGCCCTTTCCTGAAACTGCTTTTAAAAAACATTAGTCTGTTACAGATACTTACACATAATATACAGTTAGTCCCTCAGGATGTTCATTCCTGATCATGTCTGAATATATATATTGCAAATGTGCTTGAGTAATACATACAACTTGCTCCCCAGTGAGTCCTTCAGGTGCCCCACTCCATAGCCCAGCTGCAATCTACAAGCTGCATGCATTATAGATTCATACTCTGAAGCACCGAATATGCGAGAAAGAGGACACCCAAATCAGTCCAACTCAGGACTTGCAAAGTCAGGAAATTACCAACAGTGCTCGACATTTAATTTAAAAACTCAAATCTTTGTAATTTCATTTTGTTTTCTGCCCTTGGCTGTTCAGCCATGTTTCTTAATAAATTATTTCTGCCATGAATAGCTGCATACATTTTTGGAATAGGGTTTTATGGTGAGTTTCAATCTGCTGACTTAAATATGGCCCAAACTCAAAGCTCACCCTGTATATTATTAAAGTAGGCTGTAGCCCTAAAGGTTTTCATTGAGAAATAGCAGTAAGAGGCCAGGTTCTTCCATAGAGAGTCACAGGTGAGCTTTGCTTTCACATTTATTTTAAAGCAAGATTTCACTTGAAAAGGCAGAGCATGAAGTAACAGAACATTACAATATCCAATAAATGTGTGTAGATCCTACCACAGACTATGGGGAAGTTTGGGAAGGTTCAGTTCTGTTTGCCAGCACCTTTTGGATGCTCTTAGTTTTATATGGTGACACATGAATAAACAAGTGTGGTTCCTACATATCTAGTTCAGATTAGAAAGCCATAGAGCAGTCACCAGTTCAGCAGCCATAGCACCAGACCCACATGTGTATCATAATGATAGGTATGCTTGCTTAGAATCTATTGAATTCAATGGCACTTACTCTCTAGTAAATGAGTCATCACTGTAAGATGTACAAAAAGTTTATTTTCTGTTTTTCAGGAATCTAGGGACTAGTAAATAAAAAATAGTCCTGGCAGCCCACGCTGTTCTCTCAGTTCTTCCCCAGACTGAAGAGTGTTGGCTTTATTAGACCCAGACTTCATCCAGAGGCATCTCATTCTGGGAGAGCAGTATCCGCCAATACTCTAAATAGTTCAGCTGGCTCCCTCCACCTTCTGATCTATGGAAGTAAAATTTAAGAATGGCCACTACTGTACTGTTTGCGTAAATCCAAGAGTCTACGCACAAGAGAAGGAACTCCAGGAGCAGATACGTTGAGCTACCGTGGATAGGATCAATGTTGCCCTGTAGACTAGTGAATATGTGACTCTCTACTAATGTTATTGTGTTAATTGATATCTGTCACTATGTTTATTTATTACCCTGATATCCCATCTTTGCTCCGTCATGGAACTCAAGACACCGTACATGGGGCTCCCAGGTGATCTCTCATCGAAGCACTGACCAAATCCCAGACCTGCTTAATCTCTGCTACTTCAGTATATATAGTTATTCTTTGTCCCTATGCAAATTGTACATAAAGTGTCTCCCCAAAGTGATTAAAACATTACATTTAAAGTTGCGAGATCTGCATTGATCTGATGAGTTCCAGCAAGGCTGCTATATCATGTGCCTTCCAAAAGCCAAGAACAAAGAAACTCTCTTGGTATCGTATTTTATTTGCAAACATTTGTTTATTCTCCTTCCTTGGGGAAATTAAAAGTAAACCATGAGCCCATATATCCTTTTTCATTCATCTGACATGGTGCAGACTCTACCAGACTTAATAACAGCATTCTGGCCCATTCTGTGATTCTGTGAACTGGGACAAGACATATTACATTGCAGGCTGATGGCACAGTATGAAATAAACCACCTACAGTTAAATTAAATATTAATATGAATAACAATTGATGTTGTATTGATTGCTTTAATTATCTAATTAAGCCAAAAGCTCTCTATTTGAATGCTTTCCCATTAATTTGACATCACTGCACAGTTTTCAATTAGCCAGAAAATTAAATGTTGATGACCAGTCAAGTGTACTGCAGCAGTCATTGGAGAATAGAGAGAAAATGTGGCATTGATTGTGTAAGATTTAAATACTTCTATCCTTGAATGTATTGCTCAAAGAATCTGAGAAACAATATATGAGTGGTGGTTCAGAGGGTGCAATAGGAGGAATATTTCAGTACATGGAACTTGTGGTGTCAAGTGTTAGGTGCCATGAGAGCTTGGAATCAGAACCTGGGGCTAGCACCTTCAGAGGACTGCTGGCAGCCCGCTTTCATGGAGAGCTACTGGTGGAATCTTCTGTGCACCACAGAGTCCTCCTCTCAATAGTCAGCAAAGGAAGTACTGCTGCCTTGAGGGATCCAATGAGAGCTGAAGAGAAATCTGGCTGTAGGGCCCAATATCTTGGAAGTATAAAGCTGGTGCTCCCAGGATGGGCCCTTTGGTCCTGGTGGTTCAATTCTGTTGAGCTCAGTTTTTGACCTCTGCTGGTTTTGGACTCACAGTTGCCTTTGCCCAGGACTGCCATGTGGATTCTGACCTCTTGCCTGACCTTGATCATGTTTCTGACTAGACTTAGTTCTCCTCCATGGATCCTAATATTTTCTGCAGCAGACTACAGGTATCTTACTAACCGCCAATGCTCCAGTTACCTGACCCCCAGCTTTCCTCAACTCAATTATCCTGCCTGACCCACCATGTGCCTCACTTGACACCAAAGACAGTACTCCATTATCAATTGTGCAAAAAAATATAACTTTATACAGGACGTACAGGCTACACCTATTCATACTTACACAGAAATAAATTATACTGAGTTCTGCATTCTCCAAAATGCAGAGCCCTTCAGTCAGGTGACCACTATGCCAAAGCTAACCTTTTAATAACATACTCACAGCAGTCAATGGCACAACTATCACTGAAGAAATGTTAGCTAATGTGGAAACACTGACAGGCACTTTGCAGCATTACTGGAAGCTCTCATATCACACACCAGTTATGAGGTACCCAAATACACACAGACAGCAGGAATAGACAATAATGCCTTTCCATCAGAGGCCTCCCAATTTTCAAAAAAGGGAGGAGGGGTGACCCAGGAAACTACAGGCCAGTCAGTCTGACCTCTGTTCCAGGAAGATACTGGAGCAGATTTTAAAGGTATCAGTCTGAGAGCATCTAACGGACAACTTGGTGATACGGGGAAGTCAGCATGGATTTGTCCCCAACAGGTCCTGCCAGACGAACCTCATTTCCTTCTTTGATCTAGTGACAAACTTACTGGATCAAGGGAATGCTGTTGATGTTGTCTACCTTTGATGTCAGTAAAGCTTTTGACAGGGTTCCCCATGATGTTCTGATGGGTAAACTAGGGGACTGTGGACTGGACTCTAGGATAGTTAGGTGCATAAGGAACTGGTTGAAGAACCGCACTCAAAGAGTAGTTGTCAGTGGCATTTCATCTGAATGGAGGGAGGTATCCAGTGGGGTTTCACGGGACTCAGTTCTCGGCCCAGTACTTTTTCAATATTTTTATAAATTATTTGGATGAGGGTGTGAAGGGGCTACTCATTAAATTTACAGATGACACCAAATTAGGAGGAGCAGTGAATACACCAGAAGATATAGATTTCAATGAGATCTGAACATACTGTAAAAGTTGGCAGATGTGAAGAAGATGCAATTTAAAAAGGATAAGTGTTGAGTTCTACATCTGGGTAACAAAAAAGAGGAACACATACTGGATGGGGGGATACACTTCTGAGTAGCAGTATATGTGAACAAGATCTTAGGGCACGGGTGGACCATACGTTAAATATGAGCAGCCAGTGTGATGCGACAACAAAAAAGACTAATGCAATCTTGGGGTGTATCAACAGAAGCATAACATTGAAATCACAAGATGTCATAGTCCCACTGTACACTGCATTGGACAGACCACTCCTGGAGTATTGTGTGCAGCTGGAGGCCTCACTTCAGAAAGGATGTGGACAAAATGGAGCATGTGCAGAGAAGACTGATGAGGATGATCAGGGGCCTGGAGACCAAGCCCTAGGAAAGGCTGAGGGACTTGAGAATGTTTAGTCTGGAGAACAGGAGGTTGAGGGGGGAACATGATTGCTCTCTTTTAAGTATTTGAAGGGCTGTCACTTAGACAAGGGCAGGGAGCTGTTCCTGTTGGCAGCAGAGGATAGGGCTCAAAATAATGGGTTAAATTAAGGGCAGGAAGGTACCAACTGGATATTAGGAGAAACTTTCTTACAGTAAGAAGAAGAAGAGATTGGATTTATACCCCGCCCTTCACTACCCAAAGTTGTCTCAGAGCGGCTTACAAACTCCTTTCCCTTCCCCTCCCCACAACAGACACCCTGTGAGGTAGGTGGGGCTGAGAGAGCTCTGACAGAAACTGCTCTTTTTCAAGGACAGCTCTTATCAGAACTATGGCTTGCCCAAGGTCATCCAGCCAGGTGCAAGTGGAGGAGTGGGGAATCAAACCCGGTTCTCCCAGATTAGAGTCCGCGCACTTAACCACTACACCTAATGGAATCGGCTGCCTAGGGAGATGGTGAGCTCCCCCTCACTGGCAGTCTTTAAGCTGCAGCTGGACAAACACTTGTCAGGGATGCTCTAGTCTAGGCTGATCCTGCATTGAGCAGGGGGTTGGACTAGATGGCCTGTATGGCCCCTTCCAGCTGTGTGATTCTATGAGACTCCCCCAGATTGTATCAGGTCCCACGCATCAAGCAGGCCACACACTGGATTTGATCTTTGGCATGGGGATAAATATGGATCTGATTGCCATTGATAGGTTGCCATGGTTGGATCATTATGCCCTCAAGGCTCGGCTGAGTGTCCCAGCCCCTCCCTGTCTAGGCAATGAGCTGATTTATGCTCACCTGTGGAGACTAATGGATCCAATTGTTTCCAGGATGCTCTGTGGGATCTGATGCCTCCCGGCAGTTCATTACATGTGCTGATAGAGGACTGGAATGCCTGTCTCCCTGAAGCCATTGATGAAATTGCTCTCTGATGCCCTCTTTGCTCCCCTGCCCCCAAATAGCCCCCTGGTATGCCATGGAGTTTAGGGGGATAAAGCGGGAACTCAGATGGCTAGAGTGAGTTTGGCGATGGTCTCAGGACAAAGCTGCAAGAACGTCCTATAGGTCATCCTATGAAATGGTGGAAGACTGCTAACAGGGGAATTTTTTTTACAGTCTTGATCCCATCCGCTAGCTCTTGCCCAGCACAACTATTTAGGATAATTATAGAGAGAACTCAAAGTTTAGTAATTCAGCCATTGGCTGTGAGGCTTTTGCAAGCTTTTTTGTGGATAAAATGTTGTCCCTCCACCATGAGCTGCTGGTCAATATTGATACAGAATGTGAGCTGGAGGCCCCTTGGCTGCCTCTGGATTCCATTCCTGACAGCTTCAGCTGGCTTTCGCAGGTAGGGCTGCCAATTCCCCCCGGGGGCGGATTTCCCCCCGCTTTGGAGGCCCGATTTCCGCCGCCGCGGAATCGGGCCCCGGGGGAAACCCCACCCCGGCGTGCACATCAGCCGGAGGTGAGTCTATGTTTTCCCCTCAAATGGCTGTGGCCTCACCCCCAGCGTGCCCGGCGTCAGCACGCAGAAGACGCCGTCTGGGAGCTCCCCGCTGCAGAACAAAAGGTATTTGGCACCCCTACTCTCAGGCCACATTGATAGGATACTGGACCCATGCCTGTCATGGTTGGTGAAAGCCAGTGGTGAAGGAATATGTGGCCCCCTGGTAGACATTATCAGTCTGTCCCTTAGTACATTTTCACTGCCCCATAAAAATAACATGGATATGTACCTATGTGCTTTTTGTTTGTTTAAAAGGCCTTCCTTGGGTCATGACAATGAAGCTAAGGTGTCATTGTCCATATGTTCCCTCAACTACTCCTGAGCATGAGCAGTTCCAACCAAATGTGTTCTTTCATTGGTATCAAGAAGAACAAGGGAGAACTGAACTTCCCTGGGCACTAGAGCCCCTCCCTTAAATAGAAAAGGGTTGGATAGAAGGTACCCATGCCTTGTGATGAGGTGGAACAATTGATATGTTATATGGCCTGCTTGTAAAAAGTCAATCAGAGAGGATTGTGCCAAGTTTTTTGTTGTCAATGCTAATGAAGCATAATTTGAACTAAACACTCTTCAAAACTGAGTAATTAATTAGACAGGACTTGGAAAGATATTGTGGCCAGTAGAAAACAACCCACAGAGTAGGCTGAGCAGTCTGATAGGAATGAATTTATTTTTCAAGATCACAAGTCTCAAGGATGATGGGAATAATTTGCAGGAAGAAGGGGAGGAAGTATTTCTGTTGTCATGGCAATAGGCAAGAGCTATGCATGGGCTGACCCCCAAAATGGAGTTTGGGCCACTCTTTAAATTAGATGCTGCTCGTGTCAGGGTGTCCCAATCTTAGCCATCAAGGTTCATATGAATCTCATTCATTGCAGGTGTTGTTTGGATTTTCAGCCTCAGGCACCATATTTCAAACCATCTCTGATAAATAGTTGGCTGCAACTGAAGATTTTTTTTTTGAACTGCCAAACTGGATTCTGCTTTACTTACTTACAAACATGATTTGTGGAAAGAGTGAAAAGTTGGTCATTATACCAAACAGAATGAATGCCTGAGAAGCAGTATAGTTTTATGAGCTGTGAAGTCAAATCTCACCTTATACATGGATCCACTAGGTTGCTTTAGGCAATCCTCCCAGACCCACCCCCAATATGCACTTCAAGTTAATACTGATTGATCTCATGTAATCACTGTGGTGGTGATGATGGCTGTGAAGTCCTTTGAACACTGAAGCACTAAATAATAGGATTATTCCTGCCATGTGTACTGTGAGCAGCCACTCTGTGACATCTGTGTATGAGAAATGAGAGCAAGCAGATACATCTTGTGCAGTGGTTTCTCAGTTTTGACACAGCTGTAGATTCTTGGGGGTTGTACATTGGCTAGATTCTCTGACAACAGTGTTCCTATTCAATTTAGCTTGGGCTGTACCAATGTTGTACCAATTCTGAGGTTTTACTTACTTCTTTAAAATATTTTTTCCCTTATAGGAATCAATGGAGTATGGCTGGGGGCATCTCATTCATGAGCTCACAGAGATCCAATCCATTTGAAATGTGGGGTTTATTTAAAGGAAAGGTACCAGCAGCTGTACTGCCATTTTGGTTCCAGTAGATTTAAAAACAGCCCCTCCGGACCTTGGAAAGATTTCCCATAGGGAATAATGGAGCTGGAAAATATCAGAATCGGGGGGGGGGGATCCAAATATGAAACTAGTATTTGGAACCCAGAAAATGAAGAATACTGGTTTTGTGGGTTTTTTGCTCCTTGATATCGGGATTCAAAAACTACTTTTTTTTTTTTAGTTGCACGTCCCTCACTGATAGACCTATCCTCCATTAATCTGTCTAACCACCTTTTAAAGTTGTCTGTGCCTGTGACTGTCACTATATCCTCTGGCAGCAAATTCCACATTTTAATCACTCATTGAGTAAAGAAGTATTTCCTTTTGTCTGTTGTGAATCTACTGTCTATGAGCTTTATTGATTTCTAGTATTTGGGGAGAAGGAGAAAAGGTTCTCTCTGTCAGCTCTCTCTATACTATGCATAATTATACAAAACTCTTTTGAACTTTTTCCAGCTCTGCAATGCCTTTTTGAGATCTGGTGATCAGAACTGCACATAGTATTCCAAATGAGGCTGCACTGTAGATCTATTGTTATTCAGTCGCACAGTCGAGTCCAGCTCTTCGCAACCCCATGGACCACATAACGCCAGGCCCTCCTGTCTTCTGCCGTCCTCCAGAGTTTGCTTAATTTCATGTTCGTTGCATCAATAACACTGTCTAACCATCTCATCCTTTGCCGTCCCCTTCTTTTTCCTTCAATCTTTTCCAGCATCAGGGTCTTCTCCAGTGAGTGCTCCCTTCTCATTTGGTGGCCAAAGTATTTGAGCTTCAGCTTCAGTATCTGGCCTTCCAGGGAACAGTCAGGGTTGATTTCTTTTAGGATTGACTGATTTGATCTCTTTGCAGTCCTGGGGACTGTCAAGAGTCTTCTCCAGCACCATAATTCAAAAGTGTCTATTCTTCAGTGCTTGGCCTTCCTTATGGTCCAACTCTCGCAGCCGTACATTACTACTGGGAATACCATTGCTTTGACCATACAGACTTTTGTTGGCAGGATGATGTCTCTACTTTTTATTATGCTGTCTAGCTTTGTTATAGCTTTCCTCCCAAGGAGCAGGCATCTTTTAATTTCATGGCTGCAGGGGCATTATAATTATGGCCATTTTATTTTTAGTCCCTTTCTTAAGAATCCCCAAACCAGAGTTTGCCTTTTTCACCACTGCAGCATGTTGGGTTGGCACTTTCATTGAGCTATGTACTAGTCTATGACCCCAAGATCTTTTACCCCCTCAGTCTCACTAAGTTGATAGTTCATAATAATTAACCAGTAAGTAGGATAGACTATGGGAAGGTAAGGGTCTGAACTGTTTCGAAATGTTGGATTTAAAGAAAAGCACAATGCAGTATGGTTGAGGGTTTCTATTGTTTAATGATTTGTTGCCATATGCAAGTTTTGCTACCTTGCTGTTTCACATGACTCAGTCTATTTATGAATTACTAGCATTGTTCCCTGTACAAATGGCCATATATATTTCTCTCTAATGTGAATTCCACCCACTTGTTTCTCCACCCTTCTTCTTCCTAAATGTTCTGGTCTATAGGAAGCCTGCTCTTGTTTTCTTACTACACAATTTCTGAGTAATCTTAGAGTTTGTTTTCTGTCATTAAGCTTTTTTTTCCCCAATAAGGGAAGTATTGGACTGTCCTTTTATTATTACTAACAAACAAGCAAGCATTGACACCTATTTTTCAGGGTTCTTTTCCAACCTTTTCTTTTGAAGCTGAAGAATAATTTGTTACATTTTTACTGATGTTTCCTTAATGATTGTAAATTGTTAGGAGATAATTCCCTGGTTAATATAGTTTCCCTCCTACTGGAAGGAGTTGATGCAATTTACACATCAGGAGACATTACAATCAATCGGAAAAGTGCTAAACACTAAAAATGAGAGGCATAAATCAGCTGTAAAAAAACAACTAAAATCCAGCAGGACATCCAAACTCAATTAAAAAAACACTTATGAAAAAAGAATTTTGATTCCTTGAACAAAGGTGAAAATGTAAAGAATTATACATCCCTATCTCTCCTCTATCTGGCACCATTTCTAGACCTAACACAAAATGCAGAATTAAGTGTCATCATTAAACCTGTAGGCATATTTCAAGGCACTAGGATTTTCTCTCTTAACAATATTACTCTTATCTGACCCAAGATTCACCCTGCTCCCCATCAAGAACAAAATGTACAATTTACAGGTTGTGAGTGCCTCAGGTAGGAATTAGATTGCATGGAGAATGCAAGAGTGATCACCAACAGGACAAGTTCACCAAGAACATCAAATTGCTCATCATAGTTTCGGAATCAGAAATATCTTACACAAGAAATGTAGACATTCTTCTTTTATGTTTACCAGCATAAAGACAGGGGACAAAAATATTGTGTTAAATCTGTTTGTTCCAAATTTCTACACAGGGTGGTCTGTTCTTTGAAAATCACTTAAGTCTGTGAAGCTTTTCAGCCTTCAAACTAATGTAATGCCAGAAATAAAGTGAGGAAACCAAGTCACCTTTTAAAGGAAAGAAATCATGGAGCAAATCTAGGGAATCAGGGGGTCCTTTGGGAACTGGCTACAAAGTACCTGGTAGCTGTGATAGAGTTCTAGATGGGAGAGGGCAGGAAGCAAGTCGTCAACTACAGCATACAGTTTGCCTTTTTCACTGTTGCAGCATACTGGATTGACATTTTCATTGAGTTATCAACTATAACCCCAATTTGTCTTTCCTTCTCAGTCTCAGCAAGTTCAGACCCTATTAGCAAGTACTTAAAGTTGGGGGGGAGGGGGTTCCCAATGTGCGACACTTTTCATTTGCTATATTGTTGCCAACTAACCCAATTTGTAGAAGTGTTGTTGTTGTTCAGTCACACAGATACTCCAGGCCCTCCTGTCTTTCACTGTTCTCTGGAGTTTGCTCAATTTCATGTGCATTGCATTGATAACACTGTCTAACCATCTCATCCTTTGCCGTCCCCATCTTCTTTGACCTTCAATCTTTCCCAGCATCAGGGTCTTCTCCAGTGAGTGCTCCCTTCTCATTTGGTGGCCAAAGTATTTGAGCTTCAGCTTCAGTATCTGGCCTTCCAGGGATCGGTCAGGTTTGATTTCCTTCAGGATTGACTGATTTGATCTCCTTGCAGTCCACCCTCTCCCAGATCCACCCTCAAAGTCTCCAGGTATTTTCCAACCCAGAGCTGGCAACCCTAGCAAAATGTCTCTGTGTGAGACTTTGCCTATTCTTCAGCACTCAGCCTTCCGTATGGTCCAACTCTTGCAGCCATACATTACTACTAGGAATACCACTGTTTTGACTATCCGGACTTTTTTTGGCAGTGTAATGTCTCTACTTTTTATTATGCTGTCTAAGGTTGCCATAGCTTTCCTCCCAAGGAGCAGGCATCTTTTAATTTCATAGCTGCAGTCACCATCTGCAGTGATCTTGGATCCCAGGAACATGGATTCTGTCACTGCTTCCATGACTTCCCGTTCTGTTTGCCAAGGAGTGATGGGGCTGGATGCCATGATCTTAGTGTTTTCAATGTTGAGTTTCAAGCCACCTTTTGCACTCTCCTCTTTCACCCTTAAGCGAGATGCTCTTTAGGACCTCTTCACTTTTTGCCATTAGAGTGGTATCATCTGCATGTCTGAGGCTGTTGATGTTTTTCCTGGCAATCTTAATTCTGGTTTGTGATTCATCCAGGCTGGCATTTCGTATGATGTATTCTGCATATAAATTAAATAAGCAGGATGACAATGTACACCCTTGTCGTACTCCTTTTCCTGTGCTAAGCCAATCAGTTGTTCCATGACTGGTTCTAACTGTCACTTCTTGACCCTTATACAGGTTTCTCAGGAGACATGTGAGATGGTCTGGTACTCCCATCTCTTTAAGGACTTGCCGCGGTTTGTTGTGATCCACACAATCAAAGGATTTAGCATAGTCAATGAAGCAGAAGCAGATTTTTTTCTGGTACTCCCTTGCTTTCTCCATAATCCAGTGAATGTTGGCAATCTGATCTCTCATTCCTCTACCTCTTCGAAAACCAGCTTGTTCTCCTGGCAGCTCTCTATCCACATACTGCTGAAGCCGAGCTTGTATGATCTTAAGCATGACCTTGCTAATGTGTGAAATGAGTTCAATTGTGCAATAGCTTGATCATTCCTTGGCATTGCCCTTCTTTGCGATTGGAATGTAAACTGGCCTTTTCTAATCCTGTGGACACTATTGTGTTTTCCAAATTTGCTGGCATATGGAGTGCAGCACTTTAACAGCATCATATTTTAGGACTCTGAATAGCTCAGCTGGGATACCATCATCTCCTCTAGTTTTTTTGTTATTAATGCTGTCTATGTTCCATTTGAGTTCACACTCTAGGATGTCTGGTTCAAGGTCAGCAATCACACCGTCAGGGACACTGAGATCCTTCTTGTATAGTTCTTCTGTGTATTCTTGCCACCTCTTCCGAATCTCTTCTGTTTCTATTAGGCCCCTACTAATTTTGTCATTTATCATGGCCAGCTTTGCATGGAATGTTCCCTTGATTTCTCCAATTTTCTTGAAAAGCTCTCTAGTCCTTCCCATTCTGTTGTTTTCCTCTATTACTTTGCATTGTTCATGTAGGAAAGCCTCCTTATCTCTCCTTGCTGTTCTCTGGAAATCTGCATTCAGTTGGGTAAATCTTTCCTTTTTACATTTGCCTTTCACTTTCCTTCTTTCCTGAGCTATTTGTAAAGCCTCATCAGACAGCCACTTCACTTTCTTGAATTTCTTTTTCTTTGGGATGGTGCTGTTTGTTGCCTCCTATACAATGTCACAATCCTCTGTCCATAGTTCTTCAGGCACTGTCTATCAAATCTAGTCCCTTACACCTATTCTTCACCTCACTGTATATTCATAAGGGATGTGATCTAGGTCAAACCTGAATGGCCTAGTGGTTTTCCCAACTTTCTTCAGTTTAAGCCTGAATTTTGTATGGCTTATGGATGTATGGAGCCTCACTGAGCCTGCTTATGGGGAGGGTGAGGTATAAATTAAAATAATAAATAAATATGCACCTTTGACTGCAAATTATATAATCAATCTGATTTCAATGTTGCCCATCTGGTGCCATCTTCCTTTAACAATCCCTTTATTCCTTGGTCATCCAAAGATCCAAGTGCATCTCTGCCTGGTTTTCTGCTCTGGATATATCTTTAGAATGCTTATTATTTGTCTCAATACTTTTAGCAATCCATTCTTCTGATTCTCTGTTTGCATGCCTATTTATTAACTTACACTTCTTTTTCCAGACCCTGTGCTCCCTTCTGTTCATTTCATTGGGACAGACCTTCCACTTTTTAATAGAAGCCTTGTTGCTTTTTAAGACTTCCTTGACTTGGATCATAAACTATGCAGGATCCTTTCAGGCTTGGCAATACATTTCCTAACCTGGTGAATGTATTTTATCTGGGCTTCAATTAGTGTAGTTTTAAATAGCTTCCAAGCATCCTATAGGGCAGAGGTGTCGAAGTAATTTCTTACAAGGGCTGGATCTGACATAAATGTCACTTTGTCGGGCCAGGCCACGTGTGCCATAAAATGTAATGCCAGGTACTGGAGATATAAACACAGGGAGACCAAATTATTGTTTTTACACAAAATAAAAACATGCTTAAAACATTAACACTCTTAAAGTATTTCCTTACAGTATCTCCCTGATGCCCACCCTCCCACCACCCAATTCCTCATTAGCACTGGGACAGTACACAGGGACATAAGGCACAGCCTCTGCCATCTAGCAATAAAGGTAATGACCAGTTGCTCATAGGCCTGATAAGAGTCCTGGATGGGCTGGTTCTGGCCCACAGGCCATATGTTTGACACCCTTGATCCAGGGATTTCACTGTCTTGTGTTTCTTTTTCATTCCTTCTAACCGATCCCCTCATTTTTGTAAATTCCCTCTTTTGAACTCAAATGTTACTTTTTTGGATTTTAGATGAAACTTTCCATTGACATGAATGCTGAACTTAAAAGGCATTGGGATCACTGTTCCCAACTGCTATAACAACATCTACATTTCACATCAGGTCTTGAACCCTGCTCAAAACCAAATCCAGGACCATTTCCCCTCTGGTTGGCTCTGTGTCCAACTGTTTCAATGTACAGTCATTTATGAAGTCTAGGAGTCTTGCTTCTACAGCATGTCTCAAGCATATGTTTATGGAGTCAGTTTGAATGTAGTTGAAGTATCGCATTATCTGCCTTAGTCACCTTCTTTCTCCATCTCAAGATCAGCTTCAAGGGTTTGATCAGGTGGGTGATAGTACACTTCCACTTTTAAGTAACCCTTAGGGCCCAGTATCTCTACCCATATCACTTATTTTGGAGAGTTCATTCCCCTAGGGTTTTCTAACTTATTTGGCTGTAGGAGTGACCAACCAGACAGCCTGACCCCATAGCCAAAGACAACACATACTGAAAGAACCACATATGAGTGAAGAAGAAATAACCAGTAGAGAACTGGATGAAGTGAGGACTACTTATACATGTCATCTCATACCTAAGCAGAAAATCAAAATGGTCAACTTGTTGGTAAAGAAATGTATTATTTAGTTCTTTTTAAATCAGATCAAAACTTCGGCCTTATGAGATAGTTGCACAAATAAGCATGGCGTCTATTCAGTTGGTGGAAAGCAACCTTCCAGGAGTGCCCCAAAGAAAGCTGGAAGAGGTGTTCCAGATATGAGAAAATGAGTTGAAAGCCGCAAATAAGACTCTGGTACGGCGGAAAACAGGAGGGCCTGGCGAGATCTTGTCCATGGGGTCGTGAAGAGTCGGACTCGACTGTGCGACTGAACAACAAAAACTCTACGAAGGATGGATTAAGGCCCAGTTAATGAGGTCTTCACTGTTCCTATTCTTGCTAGTTCACACAAAATGGGAAAATGTAATAATTGGCTACAGTGTAATTGAAGCAGTCAAATATCTTTGTAGCAGTTCATCCAGTGAAGAATTTAAACATAACCTTATTAACAGAATGACACTGGCATTACTTGCATTACTGCATGTTGACTCAGAGAAGGGGGGACCTTGTGAGCTTCATCAAAGGCAATGATTCTAGACATGTGGCCACGTATGGGCACTTAAGGTTGGAAAACGTGGCGTACTACCGGTGTGCAGAAAAAACCAATTGGTGTCTTTTAATTCTGGGTATATTGGACCTGAAAAGTATATGTATCCCCAGTTTCCTGGGTTCCAAATACAGACATGGTATTCAGATCCAGGAGTTTTTTTTTGGGGGGGGGATTCAGAAATGTTTTGCTTTATTATTCCCTATAGGGAATCTTTCAGGGGGTCTGGAGTGGTGTTCTTAAAGATACTGGCACCAAAATTGTATGGGAGCTGCTGGTGGCTGTTCTTTAAATAACCCTCAAATTTCAAGATGATTGGACCAAGGCGTCCTATCATATGGGCCCCTAAAAAGGTGTCCCCAGCCATCCTCCAGTGTTTCTATGGATGAAAAAAAAACCTGCAAAAAATTAAAACACGAGAATCTCCCCCCATAGGAAGGCTATTGCAAGTGATTGCTCAGCCCAACCAATAAGCCTAACCAATGTATAACTTGAGAATCTCAAGCTATTTAACACCTGAGAATCTGAAACTATGTAAAACACAAGAACCTCAAACTATGTAAGATACAAGAATCACAACGTAAAATGTGAGAATGCACCCAAAAAAACCCCTAATGAACCTGATGCAAAGCAACTCCAACAAAGTTATTTAAAAATCAACAACAAAAACACTTGAAACTGACAGAATCTTACCTAAAGGAGCCTGGAAAGCCAATACCAAGACACAGGAGATAGAAACACCAGTGGGGGAGAGGGAAGAGGACAAAACAGTCCTGGGATCCTGCAGATGCTAGCTCCTAATATTCCCAATTAATATTCCTGATATTTTAGAACCATCTTTTCAGTATCCAAAAATTCCCAGATATACTTGCCAAAACCAAATATATCTGAAAAATAATGATAAGGTATTTTTCAGATGTATTTTTGGACCAAGAATATCCAAATGCACTTTCCTATGGTGTATTGGTTCCCAGGAGAAAGACAAAAAATGTGAAATACTGGGCCAATGTAGTGTTTAATCTAGAGAACCTAACAGCTATATTTGAATGACACCCAGTTTACCCCATGCCCTGAAGACCTTTATAATGAAGAAACTCTAGTCTGACTACCATGTAGATCATCTTGTTGGATAAATATCCCAGTCAGCAACCCATGCAATGTGATATTACATTAAAGGGAAGAACAGCACTGGGAAGTCTTCATCAGATTGAATTAGAAATTCCACCGAATATAAAAAATCAAAACAGTTTCAAATGGTTTCAAATATAAAATCTGACAATGACAGATGGAACAAGGTCAGCATACTAGTGAAGATAATATGGGTTTATTAGATCCAGCAGGTCAACTCAGCCATCTTTCAGGTTCACAAAAGAAAAAGCCCCAACAAATGTTAAGAGAGGAATCCAAACAATTATTTATGGATGCAGGAAAACTAGGACAGATCCAAAAATTACAGATACATATCACAGAAAAAGAAGAGTTGGTTTTTATACTACACTTTTCTCTACCTTAAGGAGTCTCAAAGCAGCTTACAATCTCCTTCCCTTCCTCTCCCTGTAACAGGAACCTTGTGAGGTAGGTGGGGTTGAGAGAGTTCTGAGAGATCTGTGACTGACCCACGTTCACGCAGCAGCTGCAAGTGGAGGAGTGGGGAACCAAACCCAATTCTCCAGATTAGAGTCTGCCGCTATTAACCACTACACCTCACTGGCTCTCAACCTAAATAACCAACCTGAATAACCAAGAAACAGTGCTGCAGATATGTTTTAATCCCATAGCTGCTAAACCAGGGATACATTGTCAAACCAAACTCTATCTGACAGTCAGCCCATCCCTTAGGTTCAAGATGTCCTTAATGGTCTAGGAGGCCAATCTTGCTTTTCAGTCTTAGACAAGGGGAAAGATTACCAGCAAGTATACATCGCAGAACAAAGCCATTACCTGTCTTCTTATATTACACCTTGGGTCCAGATTCCATTTGAACTGACTAATGCATCTGTAGTCTTCCAAAAATATATTGAAGAATGCACTGCAAAGATTAGAGATGAAATCTGCATTCCCTGCCTGGATGATCTGCATCCCCTAGCTGATATGAGAATTCACAAAAAATACTCCTCTCCATTCATTTGCAGAGATGTTTGCTCCCCAAGATAAAACAGACATCCCTCTTGCCACTACCAATGGCACTGGCACTGTGTCTTAGCCTACTGAATTATTTGAACAAGCTGTTGAGTGTAGTGACATTCCAATGCAGGAATCTCCTCTGAATGCTGTGGTTTACCCAAGAAGAGAAAAACAAGATACACTTATGAAGACATATGATCATTTATGGACACCCTCTTAATAGTATTTTTTTTTCAGTTGTGGCACACGTGGCTGTACTTCAGTATTACCCACAAAGTTATTTGCAATGTTACTGTCCTATTCATGTAAATTATCCACTATGGCATACATAGATATCAGAAACTGGGGGGGGGGGAAGGTAATAATAGGGAGTGTGGTATAGCACTTAGAATATTGGACTAGGATCATCACCTTGCGATGGAAGTTTAGGGGGTGGTGACCTTGGGCCAGTCTCACACTCTTAAACATAAAACAGAGGAAAGGAGAAAAATGTAAGCTCTTTTGTGTTCCGTTTGTGTAGGAAAACAAGGTATAAGTGAAATCAATCAATAAATAAAGCTGTACATTTTGTGTTTGGTTGTTTATACGCTATTGCCTCTTTAAGAAATACACAGCATTCCAGGGAAAAGGGAGGGAAGAAGCAGATTCTGCTACTGAAGTGATTTTAATTCTGAAGATGTTGTAGTTTGTGTTTGGTGTGTTTTCAAGAAATAAAAGTCACTGTTACAGCATTTCCTGCTTTCCCCCCTCATTGAATTGTTAAAGGTTAACATGTGAAAATCCGGCTGGCTTATCCTTGGCTTCAATCAGCCCCATTCATTTGGAACATGTTGTGGGTTTTTTTGTATGAAACTGCTAGTATGCCTCTGATTACATGTGTCCCTTCATGCATTCTTTTCTTTTTGTGCAGGCAAGACTGAAAAATTCTATTTTCAACTCTGAGCTCATCTTCTTAATGAGCTGAATTGTTTCTGATTTCAGCATTATCATCAAGATACTTAATTACATTGAAAATAACCAACAATTATTAGTGGTGCAGTTTGCTGGTTCAGAGAATACATTCCAAAACATTAAACAAAGCAACTAACCAAAAATGAATGTGGTATCCCTAATTCCTGATTTATTTTTCAGAGAATAACAGTTAGCACTTGACTCACAAAGTACTTAATGCTATTTATTCGCTACAAGCCTTTGTTTGCCAGTGAGGGATTAGCTCTCAGTATTCCAGGCTTTCATCCAAGAGGATTATCATAAATATGTTTTAATTTCTAACATGTAAGAACTGATGACCAAATACAAGCAATTGCTGTTTCTCAAGGGAAAGGGGAAAACATTACGAGAAAAACCCTGAAAGAACCAGTCCTGGTTCTCACTGACATGGAGGATAAGCAAACCTAGCAGCAGCATCCTGCCACTTGGCAAGTCTTCCTTACAAAAGAGCAGCATTGGAATTCAGAAGGAGCTGAGTTTTAATGCAGAAGCCTTTCAAATGGCCGTGGGCATGAAGACAAATGTGATGGTCAGCAAATAACAACAGAAACAGAACACAAAGCAATAAAGTAGATGATAACACACCTAATAATAAACGTTTAGCATTTGTACAGCACATTTAGCTTTTCAAAGCACTTCACATACATTATCCTGTTGATTTCCTTACAATAATTATTGTCATACAGCAAGCAGATGGAAGAGAATGTTGGTCGACTGAAGCCATCTAGAGAAGTTTATGGCAGAGGTGAGACTCAAACCAGGGACTGATTCCCTGAGATGTTGCTCAGACATCATGTTATTCCAGCCTCATAAGAGTCTCGTTCAGTGTTCCCTCTAAGCTGAGTTAGTGTGAGCCAGCTCACAGTTTTTTAGCCTCCGGCTCACACATTTTTGTCTTCGCTCAGGAAGGATGGCTCCGGAGCAAGCTAATGGATGCAGCAGCCAAATCGCTCGCTCACAGCTTTAATGCCACTAGCTCACAAAATAGTATTTTTGCTCACAAGACTCCACAGCTTAGAGGGAACATTGGTCTCGTTGTGTACACATCGAAGTCCTTCATGTGGTAACTGTATTCCCTTCAGTGGAGGGGACAATTACTTTTGTATATGCAAAGACATAAGCCTTTGAAGAACAAAAAATAATCAAATCAATACTTTGTCAGAGATAGTTTTGCAGCTTCTCCCATCATGACAGGGCAGTAATACACGCTGCTGAACTTTTCCATGCCAGCTAGCAAAGTATGCTTCGAAGACAGTTACAGTTCCATCAGCCATACTGTTTAGATCTCACCTGGAGAATATTCATCATATTCAGAGATTTTTGTGCTTGGAGTCTTGTGAGTACAAGAATCCCAACAGCAAACCATTCGAATATAATGTACTTGTCTAATCCCAAATACCTGCAAGATAATGGCCAAATGGTGGCCAAAATAAATGCTTCATTAGAGGATGGATGCAATAAGTAAGAGTGCAACTGAATTATTCTATATTACCATCAGGGCTATTTTTGGGCAGGAACGCGCAGGAACCGAGTTCCGGCTGGCTCCCAAGTTGGCCACACCCAGCAGGAACTCATTAGCATAACAGGCCACACCCAACAGCAGAAACTCATTAGGATTGGCTACATTAAGGGTGTGTGGCCTAACATGCAAAGGAGTTCCTGCTACAAAAAAGCCCTGGGTTTTGACAACAAACAAGGTAAACAGAATAACAAGCAAAAGGTGGTGTGGCTGGATGACCATACTTCTGGTAATATGGGGGTGTGGCCTAATAGGCGATTGAGCTGTGCTGTCAGGGGTGTGGCCTAATATGCTAATGAGTTCCTGCTGTTGGGTATGGCCTATTATGCTAATGAGTTCCTGCTGGGCTTTTTCTACAAAAAAAGCCCTGATTTCCATCATTCTAAAAGAATGAATAATTGGCAAGAACTCCTCTGTCTCTCCGACTCTCTCTCACACACACATCAAGATACTCAAAGCCACAGGGTATTGTGCTACTGGTGTTCCATAGGATCAATCATGGGTCAAATCAGAGAAACTATATTTTATTCATTTAGGGGTTTTTTTAAAAAAATGTACTGCTTCTCAGTAATTGTAAAATAGTGTATAAAAAGTTAAAAATGTAAAACAATAAAAGCCAAAGACTATAGCAAACACTACTGAAACAGATCAGGAACAGCAGTAACTTGGCTGTCCAAAGTAGTTTGAGAAAGGAAATACTTGAGCTTCCACTGAAATGACTTGATTTAACTACTTGATTGATCCCACATTTCCATGGGCCACAGCTACCCTGAGTTGCACCAAATGTATCCAGTAAGAGCAGTCATAGTTGCATATGCATATCTCTTTTTTTAAATCACCCCCATCAACTGTTTAATATATAACTGGGAATAAATCTAATCCCTTGTTCCTCTCCTGAACAGTGAGACTGCTGCCTTTTAACCCAGACTATTGGATCTGGAAGGAAATTGAGCATGGAGTACCAGTTGGAACATGTAGTCCCCATCTAGTGATATATTTGCAGAACCTTGCTTCTGTGCAGTGTTCTAAACCCTAGCTGGAATCAGGAAACAGAGATATATTTTTAACTCAAGGCTCTTTGCGCCAGGAGAATATTTTGCTTGTCCAACCCTGAGTAGATGGTTAATGTTTAATAAGTCTACCTTGCTATTTTAAATTCCTAACTTTTCCAGGCTTTATTTTTGTGTGACCTTCATGTTTTCTTAATGTATTTTGTATGGAATATACATTTACGCTAATGTGCCTCTGTGCTTGGCATTTATTAGCTGCATGCTCTATTTATTTTCATCACATTAAGGAAGCTCACCATCTGGGTTTGGGTGTGTTACTCTTGTTTTAACAGCTACCACCCTTCCACTCTAATTCCTTCCTGTTTTGGCTAGGCAATTATTTCATGCCTCACTTGTAGAAATACTTGTTTATGCCACCCTGCCTTGTTGAATTCCTCCTAACAAGCCAAGGATCTGATAGGTGTTTCATATCTTGCCTTCTTTGGTCAATAGCCAGTTTTAGTAAGGATGGCATGTTCCTGTCTTTACTTTTTAATTCTTTGGGGTTTTGGAACAGATCCTGTCGGTGGGTATATATGTAGAAATTATTAGTTCGGTGGGCTTGTACAGAAGTGACTGAGCACAGTTTAAAAACCACTAAATTTTGGGCAGGGGGGAATACACATCAAAAACGTCATATGAACTTTGGTGGCACCAATAGACGATAGATTCTCATACTAGAAGAAAGGAACATTTGATCTGAATGTACTTTTGATCCTGATCAGATTTATTCACAATGGCCACTTTCTTTGACCTAATGAGCTGTTCAGGCAGTTGCTTAGTGTCAGAGGACATGCTTTACATCCAGAAGATGCAGTCCCTGTTAATTCCAGTTAAAAGATCTCAGGTGGCAACTAATACCCCTGTTTGCTAGAGATCCTGGAAAGCATCTGCCAGGCAGAGTAAACAATACTAAGCTAGAGATATCAACGGCCTGACAGCATAAGGCAGATCTGTGTACTTACGAGCACTATACCTTTCAGGGAATGAGCCGATGGTAGGTCACAGATCAGTTTCAATGAGTAGAAGATGCTTTGAAACCAGAAGTCTATTCAGAAGCTCATCTGCGACATTGGCGGTCTCACACATGCTAAATAATGCAGTTTCAATCCACTTCAGTGACCATTTGCAAGTGGATTTTGCCATTTTACACAGTAAAACCCAGTTGCAAAGTGGATTGAAAGTGTGTTATTTAGTGTGTGTGGAAGGGCCCCATCGGAAGTTCTGTGGGCACTCCCAACTCCAACACTACCCAACTCATGTTAGCCATTCAGGGTAGTTGAGTGCAAAAGAAAGCCAGTGAAGATAATGTATGGACAAGGTCTGAGTGTGTCAGGGCTGACCCTACCTTGGTGTGGTAATGTAAGCAAACTTAGGCCCAGGTTCAAGTCACTCCCCAGTAACTCACACAAAGGCTGCAGTCACACACACTAAATAATCCACTTTCAAGTCACTTTCCAACTGGATTTTGCCAGTTCACACAGTAAAAATTCAGTTGGAAAGTGCATTGAAAGTGGATTGTTTAGTGTGTGTGACTGTAGCCAAAATGAAGCAAAAAAGCTTTGTTGAAGAAATTCAATAAAAGTTTTTAAAAAGAAGGCATACAGTGGAGTCATTATGCACATAAAATGACAAAAACTGACTGACTACTTAATTGTTCCTAACAGCAGCAATACTGGTTCTTACATCTGAAACATGATGTTCCAGAGCATACAAAGAATATCTTCAGGCAACAAGAGTGGACAGGTGGAGGAAAGGGGATAAGAATGGGATGTCCTCTCTACCATAGTCTATACTATATAGAAGTTGCCAGCCATAACCTCCTGACCTTCCCAACCAATCACAGGGCAGTCTCCATGGAACCTTCTGGTTAAGAATAATCTCCCCTTCCCATACCAGATTCACAGTTGAACTGTGTGAAATAATCCACAGGCTCTTGGAGATGACCTGGACAAGTAATTGTCAGTGGGGGGAGGGGTGGCTGACACCTACAAAGCTGTCAGGGTGCCAAAAGATGAAAATTTAGCTGGAATTTTCCTCTAAGGCTGAGGTCACACACACACACTAAATAATCCACTTTCTATGCACTTTCCAACTGGATTTTGCTAGTTCACACAGTAAAATCCACTTGGAAAGTGCACTGGAAGTGGATTGAAAGTGGATTATTTAGTGTGTGTGACCGCAGCCTATGATGGCTTCTCTCTTGACAGAGTGGATTATCTTGGCCAACTTCCAGAGTCTTACAGCCCTAGCCTTCGCCATCTGAAAATGTGATCTTATCTCAAAGGGTTACATGAGAACATAAGAGAAGCCAATGCTGGATCAGGCCAATGGCCCATCCAGTTTCTCAGGGCCTCATGCTATGGGTTGCTGGGCTCACATGGATAAAGCAGCACTCATTGAATCAGGGTGAAAGATCCCGGCAGCTCAGCAACAGCAGCAGCAACTGTCTTCTCTCTGCTTTTTCTCCTACTTCCAGCTTCATTGTCTACAACAGTGCAGGACAAGAGGCTTATTTGAGGTGAATAAAGAGCTTTGTATGCAATATTCTGAACTCTGTGGGAACAGCCTGGGATCCATTAAATGAGCAGATGTCACAATTTACAGCAATTAAGTGGAATTCAAACATTTCCAGGGGTGTGGGGCAGAACTATATGGCTGCAGTGCTGATCACTTGACATGCTGAGGATGTTGCTTTAACTGTAACAACATAAATATCTGTTTGCACTGAAGCAGCTCCTTAGAAGCATCAGACTGCAAAATAGAAATTATTAATATGTCCCTAAAAGGCATATGGAGCAACAGGAATCAATTTTGCCCAGGGAATAAGAGCATGCAGTGTCATTCTACTCCGTTCTGCACCCTTGCACTGTGGCATGGTCTGAGTTCCCCTACACAAAGACTGAGAGAAGGGATTACAAACAGATTCGTCTTCGTATATTTTGTCACCCATGACTTCAAGTTAAGTATTTATGATAACATTGTGTAATACTCCAGTAAATACTCTGATACATTATTAATGATACATGCTGTCACTGCACTGTCAGCCATTAAATCTTTGCTGGTAGAAATCTAATGTTTGGGTTTTCAAATGAGTAATTCAATAGAGTATGGATTTGGGGATCTTCTAATGTATTCATACCTATACAAGGAGATACTTAATTCGGTGACAGGCTGAAGAGATTTAGAATATCATTTTTCCCCATCATTTTCATCGTAAACAGCCAAAATATGCTATGAATTATTTTTACATAAAAGAGAAGTCTAATGCTTCTGAATCAGGGAGCAGCCATCACTTCAATCTGTATATAAACAAAAAATCTTGACTTTTTCATTATTTGCACTTGCCTATTCTAGGTATTAATGTAATGCACCATTAACATAAAGTGCCATGAATGGGAACTATTTGTTTTCTACAAAAAATACTGTTGGAAAATAAAGCCTCTTTACCAACCAACCTCAGTTTATGACTCTAAACCGATTTTGTAAATTGCTTTCCTTAATACACTAGGAGAATTTTTATAAGTTGTTCTATTAGTACAATTTATGGAAATTGTACCATGCAAATTGTTAGTAAATTGAATCCTTTATTTTTCATTCTCCTGAGTTTCAGTACAGTTCAGTTAAGTGGTCAGATTCTGCTCATGGCAACACTGTGGGAATCTGGAAAGAAGGACACCAGTTCGAAGAGACTGACTCCTGGTTTACATCTGTGTGCCTAAATTATGAATACAATTGCTAATCTCTCATACTTTATGGATTATTGGGGAAAGTGCTATCACCTGAGTTATCATTTGCAGCAAACTGACTTCAACTCCAAACTCATCAAATTAGTGGAATCCGATATATTTCTCCTTTCCTATAACTAGTCTATTAGGCTAGATGTCACAGATGCAGTTTCATTTAAAACAACGTAGTTAAATAATCTCTCCAAGTATTCTCCATTGACTGAATTGCCGTATAAAGTTGCTCGTCAGTAAAGACTGAGCATGCAAGTCTAATGGACCATGTAGATATTATTCTAGATGATACACACCTGCTGAATTAAAAGGCAGTTGACCACCTATCTCCCTCTTTGCAACATCCATTCTACCTTAGCTCAGTTTATTAAAAATAACAATATGGATGCCCGGCAAGAAAGTAATGACTGAATTTTACAATGGTTAACTGATTGCTAGTTCATAAAGTACATGGTTATTGGAAGTGAAGAAGCAGATAACCAGTGTGGTATCGGGAGGAGCTACCGAGGGATGCAGGAAATAACTTGTGGTGGAATGCACCTGTCCTGGCCTGCAGGCACTATTCTGCCCTGCCCTGCTAGGTTTTTCTCAACCCCAGAGAGGCTTCCATTCTCAGGGTACCTCACCACCACCACCACTTGACCTTTGTATGTAATTGCCCACCAGGAGGGTCAGGACTTTCAGGTTCTCTTCCAAGTTCTGAGGCCTTGCCTCTGTGCCTCATGCTGCCCAGCACCTGGTCACCACCGGGACAGTTTACTGCCTTGCACACTCTTGGAGGAACAGACATTTGTGAACTGCCTACCTTCCTCAGGCACTCCTTAGAAAATAGTGTGTCCAAGATGGTGGAGGTCTATGTGGTACAGAGAACCTCTGCTAGCATCAAATGTTATAAAGAATTTATTAAAAAGAAAATGTTTACAAGCATACTTTAAGCACAGCACCAAACTGATACAAAAGAAATAGGTAAAACATGAATTCTCTGTCCCTCTATCTATACATGTCTTATCAGATGTTAAAATATAGGCCAAGCTCTTTAGCTTCAAGAAGTTACAGATCTCTATGAAGTGCTATTACCTTGAAGCTCCCTTCAGCTGTCCAGGCCAACCACATGGTCAATGGCTGCCTTCCCAGTGGAGAGGCCTGTGTATTCTAATAGATGCAGCACCCAAGGAAAAGACACCTCCTTCCTGTGCAAGGAGTTTTTTATCATATCTGTTTCTCTACCCACTGACCAGGTCACACCAGATCAAAGAGGTGTTTCCTGGAGATATCCAGGAATCTCCTTCCTGAAGTCCCTCTAACATTTCATCCCTCCAAAACTCTGTTCCCTGCTGGGAGGAATAGGAAGATCTTGACCCACCCATTAACTCTCCTGCTAGATCTATTAGCATTTCCATGGGAAGCAATTGAACTGAATCCCCCCACCCTTCAGTCTGGTCTCTGCTCAGAGAGAGAGAAAACCTGTTAAAACACAATGTGGAGGTTTTGCTCAGTTGAAACCTCCTAGGAAAAAAGGCATTTCTTCACATAACTCACCAACATTTAAAGTGAACAATGTCAGATCTGATCATATCTGATGATATAAAGTCTAATAATGATGTACAGCTCAAAATGCTGGACACCGAAGAAACTAAAGGAATAAAAGATGAGATGGATGGGGAAAATTCTAGGGGGATAACAGATGACACTGATTACTGAATAAGGCTGTTATGAATTAATGTAGACCTCAAAATGACAGGGAATGAAGAAAAAAGGATAAGAAAGCTACAGGCTGCCTTTCATGTAATAATAATGGAACATCATAGAATCCAAACATGACAATGGCAAAGGGGGAAAGGAGTCCAAGAAAGGGATGAATTAATGGTATAAAGAGGGATAGCAAGGGAAAAGGCAGGGAACTTCAGGAAGCAGCAAGAACCAAGGCCAGCTAGAGTAGGGGTGTGTGGTAAAACATTGTCAGAGGCTACAAACATTATAAAATATATCACTCTTTAAATAAATAGTACTTGAATGTAAAGAAAATATAACATTTTCTCTTGTAGATCTTAACTACTGGTTTATTTTCTCCTTCTGATGAAGCAGCATGCCACATGCAACACCTTCTGGGTTTTCCAACCCCAAAGCTATTATCCTCCATCCAATCTACAACCCCCGAACCCATGACTGCACAGAAAGAGGTTGTAAAAGTGTCAACATTCCATCTGGAAAGAGTTGAGTATGTGAAAGAGTCAACACACTCCCTGGTTACAGACATTATACTGATGTTCAGGAAAGCAGATGTGTGAGACAGTGACTGCAGAAATCTATTGATGAGAGTAAACACAGTCAAAGCTACTATGTTACATCAGATCAATTCAAATTTTCACTTCAGCTTGAGTTATTTTATGCAGTTATAACTATGTTTAGGTTAATTATTTTGCTAATGAAACTGCGGTCTAATTTTAAAATCTATTAACACTTTTACAAGTAAACGATTGAAGATCTAAGAAAAATTGTGGGTTTTGATATTATAAAGACGCCCTCCTCTAAATAACACATCAAATTGGGTGGTCAGTACAAAAAGTAAAGCGTCTTCTTTGAAAGTACACATTAATTTACCGATTAAATTTTGTGGAATAATAATACGGTTGTTTTCTGCTTCCACATATGAGCTGAGGCAGAAAGCAAATTCTTAAATCTCAAAAGAAGAAATAATTTTTGAAAGAAGAAAAGACTTTTATATATGGTTCTTACAGTCTTAATTCTTAGACAGAAGAATGATACATAGTATATTACATGAATGAATAGTAATTTACTAGGCTTCACTGGTACAGAGTGAGCTTTTATTTAGTATACTGTTCGCCAGATTTAATTTCATAAATAAAGATTTGAATTTGCATGGGCATGACTGGCAAATGATATTTGTTTATTATTTTTTGTATTTCTATACCTCCTCCCCCAAAGGGCTCGGGGCAATGTACAACATTGTTTAAAACACAGTTTTACAGACATATATAAAATTAGACTAAAACTCATTTAAATTAAATCTTAAAGACATTCAGATGGTGTAGGTAAATTATTAATTCCTCTCAAGGGAGGGGCAGATCAGGACCAGATATGATGATAAACCATTGCTATCCTCGACCATAGGCCTGGTGGAACATCTCTGTTTTGCGAGCCCTACAGAACTGTCTCAAGTCCCACAGGGCACAGATGTCACCAGGTAGAGAGTTCCATCAGGCAAGAGCCAGGGCCAAAAAGGCCCTGGATCTGGTCAAGGATAGCCGGATGTCCTTTGGGCTAGGGACCACCAGTATGAATGAATGAATGAATGAATGAATGAATGAATGAATGAATGAATGAATGAATGAATGAATGAATGAATGAATGAATGAATGAATGAATGAATGAATGAATGAATGAATGAATGAATGAATGAATGTATGTATGTATGTATGTATCTCTCTCTCTCTCTCTCTCTGTGTGTGTGTGTGTGTGTGTACAGGCAAGCAATAAACTAAATGATTGTACTCAAAGAATGAAGTTCTAATACTTGAAAGGATAGAATGGACTGAATTTGAGATTCATTCAAATTTCATTAGTGAAGAACTGGTGAAAATATACACTAAGACCCGTGAAGAAATGGCAGTCCTACTAATGTTCAAAGTTGGGTTGCTAACTTGGGGTGGGGTGGGGGGTAACAAGTCCAGAAGAAGGAGAGAGGAACTGTCATTATTTTAAAGCTTGAGCCAGGCCTAGCCCAACAGGCTATCATGAACTGTATGTGTTCAGGCCCTGCTTTTCTCCACCTGAAGGAGTCTCAGAGTAGCTTACGATCACTTTCCCTTTGTCTCCCCGCAACAGACAGCCTATGAGGTAGGTGGGGCTGAGAGAGAGCTTTGAGAGAACCCGGTTCTCCAGATTAAATTCCTCCACTCTTAGCCACTACACCACACTAACACTGAGCAACTTAAAATGGATGTCAGAAAACAATTCTAAGGCTTGAAGCTGGTATTGCCAAATTCTAGGTGAAGGCTGGAGTTCTCCTGGAATTACAACTGATCTGCAGACTACAGATATTTGTACAAACTCTGAGAGTGTTTGATATTGTGAAGGCCTATTTTCAAGTACAATAAAGTGATTGTGATTCTGACTACAGATATCCATTCCATTAGAAAAAAGACAGCTTTAGAGGGTGGCCATCCCTGCTGAGCAGCCTTTCTTCCCCAAACTCCACTGTTCCCTGGGCTCTACCTCAGATATCCAGGAATCCCCTAGCCCTGACCTGGCAACCCTACTAGAAGCAGACAATAAAAATGACATTAAAAGATCAGCATCCTAACTGAACAGCCTACCAGTAGCCCTGATCTATGAACTCCACAGCCACAAGCAAAATAACTACAGCAACCTAGAAGGCAGCCAGAGCGGCTTTCAAAAAGCAGGATGATCCTTGAAGACAAAAGGATGAGTACAAGCAATGCATGCAAACTATGGCCCATTATGCACACACATCTTACTGCCAATTTTCAGAGCAGTAAGCTTTTAATCTTGATTTTGGATTCTGTTCCCACCTTATGCACCATTCTTTTTCCTCCGGTGTACTTATTCTGCAGCTACAATAAAACCCCCATATTTTTCTAAATCGGGTGGAATGTCATTTGTGAAGTGGGGGGGTGTCCAAAGTTTTTTGTTTAAATTTACACAATTGCCCTGTCACAGCTGTGCAATAGTGTACAGAAAGCACCTTCCATTTAAATCCTTATGGTTTAGGTTTTGCACATACATTTTAGCATTAGTTCATTGGATGAAAGGGAACAGAAAGGAACACAGGCAAAGGGGGGAAATCTGATGCTGAAATTGACAAGACTTTTTTTGAAACTGCTAAGCAGCTACTAAGTCCCATTTCCCATATTACAGAGTACTAGGGGATCCTCTACTGTGTTGGCAGCCACTGTAAAAAATGGGAGTCACACGATCCCATAATATGGGGAAACATGTTGAGTGTACAGAATGCATGGTAGAACCCACTGACACTGGCATTGCAAGCTGTGATCATTGGTACATGTGTTACTGTGCAGTCAGCTGCAACACCACCACACTTTGTACTGGGTTGCAATTTATATGGGGAAGGAGTCCTCAGACAGAAGCACTGGAGAACTTTTTTAGTTTTGTGTGACTAAACTGAAAAACCGGGGGTTATTTTTGCTGATGCCCTAGTGCAGCTGCATAGTAACACTAATTTCCTGCCCTTCCTTGCAAATTTGCATCATTTTCTCTTTGTGGTTCTTTAAATTGATTCTGTACACTGGTCATGATATTGACAGTTTTTTAAAGCCTATCCTGTGTAGATTGCACTCTTTTCCCAAATTGATCGATCCCAAGTGAATTGGCGGTTTGCAGAAGATCCACATGGCTCAGCTGCCATTTTAATGTTAGACTTCCAGAGACTGCCAAAATGGTCCCCCACAAAACTTTATTCACTAAAGCATTAAAGGGAAAATGCTTTCAGAGCTTTAGGCCTCCCATCCCAGTGTCTCTCTGTCTCATATCAATTTCATTCAGTGCTGATGATCCCCCCCCCCTAGGAGCCAGTTTGGTGTAGTGGTTAAGTGCACGGATATTGTACACCAAACTTATCCAGAATTTATTAAGAAAAATAAACTGCCTGGTGATGTATTTGTGAAATTCTCTCTAAAAGGTCAACAAGAGATATGATACTGAAGGCAACTAATGGAATAACCTTAAAAATCCAAGAAGAAGTGAAAGTTTTAAAAGATGTTACATTTAAGATGAGAAAGCAGAGGAAACAATACAAAATTTTGACTTTATTTCTACCGAAAAATTCCACTCCCTACAGCTGGATAATCCCGGAAGGACTTGTCTTCAACTTCAAAAAGAAGAAAAAAATATTGACTCTGTCCTTAAAGCAAAAGCATTTTTGGAACAGCATCAAAGCCCAGGAAAAGGAAAAGTAGAGGACAATATCGTTACAGAAGAACATGGTTCCAGAAGCAGTGATAGCTCTCCAAGTAGCTCCTCTGAGGAAGATTTTGACTCTGAATCAGTATTAGGAGACACGGCTCCTAAATCATTTGAGGTTAAGCTGACCTTTGATCAGAACAAACATAGAAGGAAAAAATCAGCTAAATAACCCAATTCTGAAAGTCTGTTTCTTCTCTTCTTTGTCTACTTACTAGGATGCACACACTATAGTTAATTTTGTTTGTACTGCTTAAGACAGAAATACTAACTTTTAATCTCCAATTATGTGAAAGCTAAATAATGAGGAAACATTAGATAACTGAATTTTAGAACTTTTTTTGATCCCTGCTTACTCTGTATTTTAGTTTCATTTATTCCTTTTCCCTATACCCTGTAGTGTGTAGAGATAAAAAGCAATTAAAAATGTTCACACACAAAAAAAAGATCTTTGGGCCCAGATAGGCTACTCTGGGACTGGAATGACAGCCCCCAGAGTGGAAAGACAGTCCCTAGGAATAGAATATCTGCTTTGGGACTAGAATGACACCCCTCAGAGTGGAATAATGGTCCCTTGGAAGAGAATCTGTGCTATGGGACTGGAATAACAGGTCACAGACTGGAATGACAGCCGCCGGAAGTAGCAGAAGCATTCTGGTATTGAAATGACAGCCCCCAGAGTGGAATGATGACCCCTGGGAATAGCAGAGGTGTTCTAGGACTGGAATGACAGCCCTTAGAGTTGGACAATAGTCCCAGAATGCTGCTGCAAGTCCCAGGAGTTGTCATTCCAGTCCCAGAATACTTCTGCTAATCCCAGGGACTGTCATTTCAGTCCCAGAGTTCTGAGAAGATTGCTACTACTCTGAACTCTGTACATTACTCAGAAATTGAGTGCACAGCAACTGTTTTGTATTCTGCCCTGACTCAGAGACTCCAGCCATGTATTTACCAAACAAAGGCATTTGTGGTGCCACAATTTAGTAAATTTCAGTACAAAGTCACCCTTATGAATAAGGCAAAAACAAGACTCCTGTAAATTAATGTCCAGAAAAACTTTTAAAATGTTCCCCTACATGCTTTTCTCGTCAAAGTTTTGTTTTGAAATAAGTTCTTGCAAAAATTTATTAAAAATTTCCTGGTGCTGGTGAATTTAAAAAAACATGACATAGCAGGAGATAACTGTGATACCACTACAACCACTGGTCAACTCCCACCTTTTCCTGGGTTTAGCCCAGCCCAGGAGCATTGCTCGGGGGGTTCCTAGAGGTTCGCAGATCCCCCTAAATTTCTGGAGATCCCCTCCCTAAATTCCACACAGCTCCGCCTCCATAGTGACAATGGCTTGTGATGCCACTGGCTCCTCCCTATGATGTCACTGGGCCCCAGTTCTTTTAAGAACTTAGCATAGCAGTGCCTCTGGCCCAGCCCCAGCTCTCCCACCCCCCACCCCCAAAAATTGGAAACACCCCTGGCATGATCAGAGGATTGTGGGAATTTTGACATTTCCTTGAATAGCAGATGTTCTGTGAAAATGACTTACAATTCTTCCCTTCCTTGATCTGGCCTCAGATGGGTCTAAAGGTTGTTCTCTCACAGCCTATTTTCCAGTTATCTCAGGATAATAGTGCTTATCTTGCTGTAGCTTTTCAAAGTGTTTTGAAGTTTACAGATGAAAGTGGGGGCCTTTCTTTAACCTGCCTCTCCTGAACTAACTCATTTTCCAGGAATGAAAAATGCACATTAGGGAGTAGCCTCTTGCAAATTCTTGCCTTTGGGGAGCTGTTTCCAGAATAGCTCTTTAGTCGTGTAGTCATGTAGATACACATGATAAAAGAATAGACACATCATTAGCCAACAATGAAATTAAAATGAAGAATACTATTGCGGGGGTGGAGGAATAATTATCATCTCCATTAAACTTCTTTCATGTCAAAAGAGAATGTGTAGAAACAAACCCAATCACAAACAAGATCCAATTTAAAGTGTGCACTGAAGTTGCTTCCTCTGTAGTTTTTGGTAGGAACGTGCTCTCACCACATAAAGCAGGGACAGCCAATTTGACTTCTCTGCAACTATTGCCTTCTCCAGACAATGGCCCTGGGCCAAATGGCTTTTGCTACCCAGACAGAACCCCTAAAAGTAATCTGGCTCAATCCGGTTCATGAGGTGCCTAACGTTTGTGATGGTTCGTTGTTTGCAAACGGGGCACAACTTGAACAATGAACTGAACCACATTTTCCCAGTTCATGCCCATCCCCACTAATAATTCCCAACACTGAGCTTGCCTTTCTCACTGCCACTATCATAAAGCACTAGGTATTACAGGGATCTAACATAATTTGATATATGAATAGACCATATGTGGGATGCTTCTGCGGACCCAGGGCATTCCCTCATCCTCTCCCCGGGCTCAGGCAGTTCACCTCTGGCCCCAGAGCTAAGAAGAGCAGCCCTCCCCTCAGTTGCCAGCTCCAGTGTGGGGGATTCCTGGAGATTAGGGAGTGGGTGGCATTTGGGGAATAGCAGAGGAAACTCAGCAGAAATGGAATGCTGCAGGGTCCACCCTCCAAATTTGCCATTTCCTGCAGGCATGCCTTTTTAGAAGTAAAAAAGCCTCTCCTAAAATTAGTAAATGCTAATGGGGATGACTTTGCACTAGAAGCAGATATTATAAAAAGGCTGCCCCATAATTTAAAAAAAAAATGCCCACGAGCAAAAACTACCTAGCTACAGGCTTGTCCACAAAGAAGCTCACAAAAGCCTCAGAGCTAATGACCGAATCAATGAATTTTGGGGTTCTCTCGGTGAGAGAGGTTAAGGACCTAATTATCCTAAACAATTGCACTGGGTGGGAGCTCGCAGATACGATGGAGACGGAAAAGAATTCCCTTTTGACAGTCTTCACCGCCATCTCATTGGTTTTCATGAACAACCTATAGGACGTTCTTGCAGCTTCGTCAGGAGACCGCCGCCATGTTCTTTCTAGCCAACTAAGTTTCTGCTTCATCCCTCTGAGCTCCTTGGTGTACCATGGAGCTAGTTTGGGGCAGGAACAAAGAGGGTGTTGGGGGTGATTTCACAGATGACTTCAGAGAGATGGGCATTCCAGTCCTCTACCAGTGCAGCCAATGAATCACTAGGAGGCATCAGATCCTGCAGAGCATTTCTGGAAACCCACAGGATCCATCAGTCTCCGTGGGTGAGCATAAAGTTGTGCTTTCCCAGGGCTGGCAATCCTAGGCTAAACAGAATTCTTTGGTCTTCAGTACTTTGCTTTGCTTTTGACTCCAAGGGAATTCGGCCCCACCAGCAGACAACTCCAGCCGTACCACCAGGGGCCGCCTTTGCCTCCTTTGAAGGAGGAAGAGCAGACAAGGATGCTGACTCACAGCATCCAGGTTCCTCCTGAGGGTGGAGCTGGCCTGTTTAATGGCTGGCTCCACTCCCACCCCCTCTCAGTTGCCACCTAGAGCTTGGCCAACACTCCCACCCTGGTCACTATGCAGGCTTTGGCTGGTTGCCTGTTTGTAGTGGCCGGCCAGGTAGGAATTTTTGATCCTTGACTGATTGCCTTGTGTCAGGGATGTTTTTTTGCCTACCTTGCACAGGTAACCAGCGGGTTGTGGAATTGACACAGGGTGGTGCCATTTTGTTGGGGCTGGTGAGTGATGTGCAGCTAAGGGAGCACCAATTAACAACCCTAGTTTGGGGGGAGAGGAGTCTGGCTGCATTAGCCTTTGGGTTTTGTGACCCGGGGTAAGAAAGGCAGACTGCCTTTGGGGACTGCATGGATTAATCCTCCACCTAAGTTGTACGGCTTGGTAGCTGGACCTCCATGGCATTTCCTGCTTGCTGTGTCTGACTGGTGGGAGCCACATATACTGGCTCAAGTTGGGGTCAGGGTGGCTCCCCGTTGTATGATTGGGGAGTGGTCAGGAATGACCCCTGGCCTGACTGTGCCACAGGTCACATGTGGCCCTTGCCATTCAGTTGCAGGTTGATACGTTAAATAAAGTGGTCCTTAGTTCATCTGTGTGTCTGACTCTTTATTCCAAGTAGGGGGGCAAATCTCTCTTTAGACAGCTGGTTGCCTGCCCCTCTTTAACCTCCCACACATACCTCAAGATTACAAGATTACAAGCTACCTCAGAGGAATACACTGGCTGAGGGAAATTTCCAGACAAATAAGAAAGTTCCTGACTAACTGCTTTCATATTTCCCTTCTGTCTAAGGCAATGTCATGATCACCAAACAATGTGGCCAGTCCCAAGATGAGCACTGTATACTATTTAAACTCTAGCAGGGAAATGAGTAGAAGATATCTTGTATGCCTTCCACATCACCTGTCACCTGATCCTTTACCTGGCAATGGTGGGGATTGAATATGGAACCTTCTGCATGCCAAGCAGGGGTTCTACCACTGAGGCACTGTTGCAGGTTTTAAATTTATTTTTCTTCTACTGGCTGATGGAGTGGTAGCAGGTAGCAGGGGTTGTTGGTGAGAGATTTCCCACCATAGCAGAAGACTTAGCAACTCTCATACAAACTGGGGTTCAGAAAGGGAAACACCATCCTGTGCTGGGCTCACCACACAGAGACTGCCTGGAAAAGGGCTATCAGCAGGGATAGAAGGTGAATGGCCAGGACAGCAGTGATTCCCAGTGGCTTGTTCCTTTCACGAATCAAACTCCCATTGACCAGTGAAATCTATATAGTAGTCTCTCTAGAAATCTATATGCTAGTCTCTCTATACACAGCTTCCAAAGAACTCCCATCTAGTATTATCGGTGGTAGGAGAAGAGATTCTAGCCCCAAACAAGAGTCCCAAGTTCAATCCCTGCCATTGCCAGTTAAAGGATCAGGTGATAGGTGATGTGAAAGACCTCAATCTGAGACCCTGGTGAGCTGCTGCCAGTCTAAGAAGACAATACTGAACCTGATAGGCCAAGGTTCTGATTCAGTATAAAGAAACTTCATGTGTTCCTGTATTAAAGGGAAAGGGCTGTGGCTCAGTGGAAGAGCATCTGATTGACATGCAGAAGGCCCCAAGTTCAATTCTCAGCATCTCGATTTAAAAGGACCAGGTGGTAGATGACAGGAAAGACCTTTGCCTGAGACCCTGGAGAGCCACTTCCAGTTTAAGTCGACAATACTGACGTTGATAGACCAAAAGGTCTGATTCAATATAATGCAGCTTCATATGTACATGAGTGCCATGTCACTTCCAGGGAAAATCAGGAAATTATTTTCCCCTGCTCTATGAATTGCTAGTAGAGCCATAGAGTTTTCAGCAATTCCTAGAATGGTGTGATGCCAGTTCTGGGTTTTCTGGAAGTGACTTAATACTGTAATGCTAATGCCTCCCATGCCCCCCCCCCGACCCCCCCCCCCAGATTCTCACAAGCATAATGAGAACTATTGTTATAGATGTGTTGTTTTCTCTTTATTGGTAACTAGAAATAAGGCCCATTGTGGAAATAAATACAACGGGATCTAGAAAGAGGCTCTGGGAGAGTGCTCTTGCTTTGGGCAAACAGTGTCAGTCTGCTTTTAAAACATGAATCTTGGACCTGCACACCACCGGAATACAGCAGATTCCATATGCAACTAACATTCCAACTGCCTTGCGGGGGGGGGGAGTTTGAGGTGTGGAATGGAGTGAAGTCCAATCAGCTTCCATATGCAAAAGACCAGGTTGTCGCAGCAGTTGTGGTGTGGGCGGGACCCGGGCTTTGCCTTCTGATTGGTGGTGATATATGCTGAGGAGCAGTGCCATCAGCCATACACTAAGGGAGTGCATTTTAGAATTAGAACTTTGGCACCCACTATTCAATTATATATAAGGAGAGATATGAACCAAAAGATAATGCTGAAGAGAACTTAGATGAAGTCTTGTTTCAGTGCAGTTAAGCAGGAACAGGGGTTGTTATCTTGATACATTTTGTACTCTGAACTGAAGACAGCATAAGGTTCCCAAGTGCTGGTAGTTGTGTACATGCCCTCATAAACCTGATTTTCAATGACCCTAGCATTTCTACCGCTTTTCCAAGCTGTTTCCTTTTATGTGTGTACATTTTATTTTTAAAAATAATAACAATCCAAATGAAATTCAAGCAGTGTTTATCCTTCTTTGAAGGTATCTATTTTCTTTAAAAGTAATCCTTCGGAATGTAAACTCACTGCCCGTAAAAAGACCAGGTACAACTCTTCAGTGTCATTCCATAATGGAATGCATTGTATATAAATAATCTGTACAGAATCCTGTATGACTAGACCTGTAGGTATGGTTTATGGGAACTATTGAGGTAGTAAAAGTGGGCTTCCGGTTTGTGGATCAGCGATGGCGGTCGCTCTCCCCAGACCTCAGGGAAGCGACTCGCACACCAGCGGCATGGGGGTGCTACCTCAAGTAGCACTCACACGGAACCTTTGCAAAAGGCTCCAGGCCATAGGGCTTTTGAGGGGCAGCCTCTTCGATGGCTAAATGCCGGAGAATTGAGGCTTCCCTCTGCCCTGATGGTCCTGCCACTGTGTGGCCTTTGGGCACAAGCTGTTTCGACTGGGACAAGCGCTGGAGATTGAGCAGAATATTGTTTACTGTGAGCGAGGTCAGAGAAATGACCGACAATGGACGTGAGTTCAAAATAAACGGAACATTTTAAAAGCAAACTACCCCCCCCCCGTGGGAAAAGCGGAGCGCACAGAGGGACGCCTCTTATGCGAATGGACAGATAAGCGTAACGAAGGGGGTAGGGGGGAAATAAACAGCAATTTTGTGTGGAGAAACTGACTTGAGCGCTTACAGCAAGGTGATGATTTTTCAAGTCCGTGAGAAGCGGTTTGGAATTGTAAACAGTCGTATAAAATGGTGGCCTCGCAAAGAAAGGTTAAAGCAAAACCGGTGGGTAGTCAGAGCCCAAGGCAACATGATTCTCAGATTCCAGAGAGTTCCTGAATCGCAAACGGAGGATCTGAGGAAACTGCTCAGCGAGATCATAGCTCCAGTAATAGGCTTAACAGCGGATGAACTGGTAAAAGAGATGGAAACTGCTGATAGGGCATACTCCAATTATATATTAAAAAATAGCCTTCCTGGAGAAATTATGGTCAGATTCTCAAGAAGACAGACCAGAGATGCTATTTTAAAAGCAACTTCAGCAACTCCACTAAAAATGGGGAATATAAACATTAAAATTTTAAAAGACATTCCATTTGAAATTCGCCAAAAGAGAAAAAGCTATAAGGACTTAATTTCTTTTCTTCAAACCAATGGAATTTCGTACAGGTGGGTGATCTCAGAGGGTGTCATCTTTAAAATCAACAACAAAAGAGAAAAGATTGACTCAACTTTCAAAGCCAAAGAATTTCTGAGACGCCAGTTGGGAATGGAAGAGGAATCCAAAGATGAAGAATTGAAATCAAGTGACTCTGCTACCTCTGGAACGGAAGAGGACTCTGCCGTAGAAATGGGTGCAGGCGCAACGAAAGTTACATACGATTTCAGAGACAGAAAACCGAAGTAAAGGCAGAAGGACTCTGAAAATTGCCTTTTGAAGCAACTAACATGAAGATGCTCAGAAAGTTATCTCACACAACTAACATACTAACATTGAAGCCGAGACAAACAAGAACTCTACAAGTATATTGTTATATTAACACTTTTTTAATAACATTTAGATTAACATGGATATGATCTCCTCCTCTTGGGTTTTTAGTGTAATGTGGTTATCTATCCTTTATCCTTAGACGTTAGCCCCCTCCCTTATATTTTCTTTGTTGTTTTGTAGTCTTATAAAAAATAATAAAAATATCCCTCCGGGGATGCTAAAAAAAAGAGAGGTATTAAAGTGGGTGGGAGCCATGATATGGGACTTGTGGTTCATAAATGCACCCCCAACTTTGTCCCATAATTCAAGTGCTGGCTTAGTCATGGCATGATTGAGTTCTGCTATAGTTTCTTCATTGTCAACTTTGAAATTGGGTAATTCTTCAGAAGCCCATTACTTTTGTCTGCTTAATTTTCAGGTGTAATCCTTCTTTGGCCTGTTCTACTTTAACTGTCATCCGGAGACATTACAAGTGTTCACTGTTTTCTGCCAGTAATGTGGTGTCATCTGCATATCTCTAATTGTTAATGTTCCTTTCACCAATTTTCACACCACCTTCATCTAAAACTAACCAATCTTTCCTTCAGATATGTTTTGCATATAGATTGAACAGACAGGGAGATAAAATACATCCTTGTCTGACACCTTTGTCAACTGGAAATCATTTTGCTTCTCCATATTCTGTCCTAAAAGCAGGATCTAATCCAGAGTATAAATTACACATCAAAACAATCAGATGTTATCGCACACCCATTTCTTTTAAAACCAGTCACAGCTTTTCATGATCTACACAGTCAAACCTTTACTGTGATCTATGAAACACACCCTGATTTTCTTCTGAAATTTCTCTTGTATGCTCCAATTGTTACTGCAGTCTTTGACGTCCCCTTGTTTTGGAATGGGAATGTAATTTGAGCACTTTCAGTCTGTGGGCCACTGTTTTATTTTCCATATTTCTTGGCATATTCTTAAGATTTTGATGGACTCCATTTCTGTGAATCAAAATAGCTCTATCAACATCCCATCTACTCCAGGTGATTTGTTTTTCCCAAGGGCTTTGAGTGCAGCTTTCTCTTCACTTTCTAAAACTGCAAGTTGCGAACCCAGTGCTGAAGGGGGGAGAGAAGAGAGTGAATGCCACCCAAACCCAACAAATAGCAAGAAAACAATGCACAATCTTCTGGAATGAAAATGGCCAAAACTTTATTGGTTACAGCAGCTGGAAGAGCCTTGGCATAGCAAGGGGCAAAATGGACGCCAGCATCAGCCAGCCCACCTGCTGGCCAATGAAAACGCCCTCCCTGCTCTCAGCCCACCTGCTAGGGAAGGGGTAGACCAGAGAATGGCAGGATGCTGAGATCCATGTAGACAGTGGCCACTGTGTGGCCTGCCTACCCACTTAGAGTGGGTAGGTGTGGTTGGATTGCCAGTCCAGCCTTTCTCTTCCTGTGTTCCTCCTTCCCTTGCTACCTTAGAGGGCCTCTGGTTTAGCTCAACTTAGTTTTAGGGGGGTAGAGTTGCTGTCAGCCTCATCTGTGAGATTACCTGTGGGCATGGCTCAGTCAGTGGCAGAGTCCTGCTTCCTCTCTGTGCTGCCCAGTGGGCACAACTAGCACGGGAAGCATCCCAGCCAAGCCTCAATGTGCTGTAACCCACCCTATCCTTCCTCCCCTGCTTTGGGCAGGGTTTCCACCAAGGACTCAGCATAGTTGCCACAGACGTCATCTGGGCCTATGTTGCCTTCCTGGGAGCATCCACCAGTCTAGGTAAGTTTGGGGATGGGGTTAAGGTTGCCATTCCCCAGATCCAGGAGGGAATCCCCCCAGTTTGGGGGGCTTCTGCCCACCACCAGCCAGGTAGCTGGTGGGGGGAACCCACCCGCAAATGGCAATGTCACCGGACAATGTCTCCAACACGATGACATCATGTGGAAGTGACGTCATTGCATCAGGGATGTTGTGCGGTGATGCTCTGGTTTGGGGGCAAAACTCTATGGCTTGAGGGCAATTTTACCATAGAGTTTTTGTCTCAAACCAGAGCATCTCCCCACTCCTGGAGGGCTCCCTCCAGCCCCCTGCTGGTACATCGATGAGACCAGGCAACTCTAGATGTGGTCCTTGATCCCAGAGAAGCACACACTGCACCAGCAAACACAACAGAACATAAGAAATGCCCTGCTGTATCAGACCAGTGGTCTATTTATTCCAGCATACAGTAGCACTATTCCAGCACTACTCCTCTCTCACACAGTAGCCAACCAGTTCCTCTGGATGTCTAACTACAGGGCATAGAGGCTGGGCCCTTCCTCCGGTTGCCTCCTAGCACTAGTAAGGAGGTTTACTGACTCTGAATGTGGAAGTTCCCTGTAGTCCCCAGATTCCCTTTAGTCAGCATGGCTAGTAGCCACTGATAGACTTATCCTTAATTAATATGCCTAATCCCTTTTTAAAGTTGACTATGCCTGTAGCCATCACTACGTCTTCTGGTAGCGAATTCCATATTTTAATCACTTGCTTTGTAAGGAAGTATTTCCTTTTGCCCATCCTGAATCTACTGCCCATCAACTTCATTTGATGCCTTAAAGTTCTAGTATTTTGGGAGAGGGAGTAAAATGTCTCTTTGTCAATTTTCTTCACCTCATGCATAATTTTATAAATATCTATCATGTCCCTCCATTAGTCGTCTCTTTTCTAAACTGAAAAGTCCCAGACTCTCCAGCCTTTCCTTATAGGGAAGGTTCTCCAACACCCTAATCATCTTCCGTACTTTTTCCAGCTCTGTGATGTCTTTTTTGAAATATGATGACCAGAAATGTAGACAGAACTGTACACAGGCCACTCCATGGATCTATACAGGGCATTATAATATTGGCTGTTTTATTTTCAATCCCTTTCCTAATACTCTCCAGCATAGAGTTTTCCTTTTTCACTACTGCAATGCACTAGGTTGACACTTCCATTGAGCTACCTAATGTGACCCGAAGATCATTTTCCCTCTCAGTTTCAGCAGGTTGACCCCATTAGCCTATACTTGAAGCTGGGAATTTTTTTAAAAAAAATTTTTGTTCCAATGTGCACCACCTTACAATGCAATGAACATGAAATTAAGCAAACTCTGGAGCATGACATAAGACAGGAGAGCCTGCATGATGTGGTTCATGGGGTCACGAAGAGTCGGACTCGACTGTGCGACTGAACAACAAAAGTATCACCTTACAGCTTACAGCACTGAACTTAAAGCACCTTACAGCATCAAACTTCTATCACATTGTCACCTACTCACCCAATTTGTGGTGGTCCTCCTGGAGCTCTTCACAGTCAGCCTTGGTTTTCACCATCCTGGATAATGTTGTGTCATCTGCAAACTTGGCCACAATACTATTCATCTCTAGTTCCAGATCATTTACGAACAAATTAAATAGTACCAGCCTCAATACTGATCCTTGTGGGAACCCACTGCTTACTTCCCTTCATTGTGAGAACTGTCCATTGATTCGTATTCTTTGCTTCCTGCCATTAAACCACTTTCTAATCTATAGATCTTACCCCATAACTGCTAAGTTTACTCAGGAGTCTTTGCTGAGGTAACTTGTCAAGAGCCTTTTGGAAGTCCAAGTATATGTCTGCCGGGTCACCGTTGTCTACATGCTCGTTCAGAGAACTCCCAAAGGTTGGTGAGACAGGACTTCCCTCTACAGAAGCCATGCTGATTTTCTCTCGGCAGACAAACAAACCAGGATGACAGTGTAGAAGAACAGAAACAAAACAATCACTGTGAATAATGGCTACTATGCTTTATAATGCGGTTACGTTACATGTAGTCCTTATATGTTAAGTAGATAACAAAGAGAGCACAACAATGATGTGATCCTGTGATGTCGGTTAAGAAAAGCCCCTGCCTTGTCATGCTGCAGAACAGCTTCTGCAATGAACCAGACGTTAGCCCATTTCATGGTTAATCTTCCTCAGAAGGATATTCTTAGGCCCTGGTCACACAGCAAAGTTGCCGCGGGAGAGACACGGATGGTTGGTGGATTATCCGGGCGCAATCACACCCCAACATCTGGGATGTGGAGCACACCCGTGGCTTACTGCTGAAAATGCAAGTTAAAAAAATAGTACCTCCAAAGTACTAGTAAACGTTTGCCATGGGCTGCCTCCAGACTCTCGTGGTGTGGCATTCCTCTCCGGTCCCTCGTTTACCCAACGGCGCCAAGGGAAGGACCTGTGGTGTGCTGCTGGCATGTCTGATCACGTAATCGCGGATCAAACTGCCTCCCCCCCGCGATATCCGGCCCGTGTGACCGGGGCCTTAGTAAGTCTTCTTCTTTTTATCATTTATCATGAATGGTATAACATAAATGTCACCATGTAGCTGAATGGAATTTAAATACTGTAGAAGAATGAAAACTAAATTATTTAGACTTACCTATTATTTATAACTGCATTTATAGGAAGCAAGGCAGTCCTTTAGTCTTTTCATAATGTGGTTCAAAGCCTGTGGTCCCTCCTGTTCAGTTCATTGGGGCAGACCTTCCATTGTTAACCATGCAGGCCTTCTTTTAGACGTGGCCTTTCCTAACCTGTGGAATGCATTCTATCTTTAACAGGCACAGCAAATCTTTCCCAACAGTTGCTGCTTGTGATCCCTTTAATTAAAAATGCCAAGGATTGAATATGAGATCCTGCACACACAGCTTGTGTGTTACCACTGAGCCACACCCACTGTCTTAATAACTTAAACAAACAACAAAGGCATCCTGATGTTCATTGGGGGAAATGACCCCATCATCTACATGTAAAAGAACAGAAACAATTTTACTTCAGGACAAGAGTGGAAGGAACAATCCTCAACAATACAATTTTTTAAGGCCCCAAAAGATATGGTGCTTGTGAGCCCTGACCCGCAAACAGTTCTAGTTTTCTTGAAAGTACTTGAACATTCTTTGCTTCATTTGAATCTTGACTGAGATACAATGGTGCAGCAGAATTGCCAACTATATAAACCCAAACAGAGTTATACCCACTGAACTCAAATGGCTTAGAGAGGCCTATCTCCTCTTAGAACTGCACTGTGTCATGCTCATCTGCCTTAGTTCTGCATGTAGTTTACAATAGTTAATGAACTCAGGTGCCATTTTTAAATCAGTGAAGACCATATATCGTTTTAGTGTATCTGAATCAGGAATATATAACCTGGTTAGACATAACCATTATTTAAAATAGACTTTCATAAATTGTGCTTATTCACTACTGTTTCCTATTCTTTAGAAATTCAAGATACTTTAGATCATCAAATAGTGTCTTTGCTTTTCGCATGAAAAGGTATGTTTTATATCAAGAGCCACTGGTCTTTTTTAAAATGTAGCACATGGGAAGGAGCTGAAAGAGCTTCTAAATTAAGCTGCTGCATTTGTCCTCTGTGGCCATAATCCGGGGAAACAATATCAGAAGAGAACTTTGTGAATGGTTAGGGATTTCTTTGGGTTTTCCACTGTAGTTCATTGCATTGCTGAGGTAGCAAAATGCAAATATAAACTGAAAAGAAGATACATGTTTCACATGTTGTTTTATTCTTTTATAGAATTTCATGGACAACAAGTAAAAAGAAGGTAATTTCCCTATGATGCCTAATGTCTAAAAACAATGGTAACGAATGAAGAAAGAAACAGACATTTTTGAAAAAACTTAGCTTTTCCACATCTGTGTCTATTATTTTCATTGCAGTTCTAGAGATCACCTAAAAGTGTGCATCATTGACTATGCTAAAGCCTTTGACTGTGTGGATCACAACAAACTATGGCAGGTCCTTAAAGAGATGGGAGTACCAGACCACCTCACATGTCTCTTGAGAAACCTGTATAAGGGTCAAGAAGCAACAGTTAGAACCGGATATGGAAGAACTGATTGGTTTAGCATAGGAAAAGGAGTACGACAAGGATGTATATTGTCACCTTGCTTATTTAATATATATGTAGAGTACATCATGTGAAATGCTGGCCTGGATGAATCACAAGTGGGAATTAAGATTCTTTTGAACTATGGTGCTGGAGAAGACTCTTGAGAGTCCCTTGGACTGCAAGAAGATCCAATCAGTCAATCCTAAAAGAAATCAACCCTGACTGTTCCCTGGAAGGCCAGATAATGAAACTGAAGCTCAAATACTTTGGCCACCAAATGAGAAGGGAGCACTCACTGGAGAAGACCCTGATGCTGGGAAAGATTGAAGGTCAAAGAAGACGGGGACGGCAAAGGATGAGATGGTTAGACAGTATCATGGATGCAACGAACATGAAATTGAGCCAACTTCAGAGGATGGCGGAAGACAGGAGGGCCTGGCGGGATCTGGTCCATGGGGTCGCGAAGAGTCGGACTCGACTGTGCGACTGAACAACAACAACAACAACAAAAGTGTGCATTGATACCATTCAATGTTCAGAAACAGTATGCCTACGAGTAACATACACTAGTAGGAAATGAGTGGAAGTGGGGAGGATAGGGACCTCAGTGGGATACAATGCCATCGAGTCCACCCTCCAAAGCATCCATTTTCTCCAGGGGAACTGATCTCTGTAGTCTAGAGCTGTAATTCCAGGGGATTCCCGGGTCCCACCTGGAGACTGACATCCCTACCTGAAGGCCATAATGATCATGCCCTGATTGTGACCTCCACAGGCATCTGATTGGCCAGTACTGAAGGATAAATCAAGATATTAGAACAGATGGGTGTTGGTCTGATCCAGCAGGGCAATTTTTGCCCCCCCCCCCATGTGCCTATTCACCCACACTTGGTATAAGTAGGATACAGGTCCATCCTATCCTTCCGAGGTAGTTTTATTCCTTCTCTCCTGCCACTGAGCTCCTTTGCTCTACATTTCCCCTTTTCTCTTCCATATATAGTCTTTTCAGCTTCTTGCTGGGCTTTCTTTCCTCTCAGCTTTTTAGCCCTTCCCTCCAGTGTCCCATTCCTTATTTGTCTTGCCACAAGTGTTGACTTCGTACAGATTATCATCATCATCATCATCATCATCATCATTATTATCATTATTATCATTATTATATATTTCAATATCCAAAATGCGTTAACATTTGATCCACGAACAACCTTAAAAACTTTAAGTGAAGTCCTAAGTATCGCACTCAAAGCAACTGGATGATCTTCACAGCTTTTGAATTTTTTAAAATAGGTGTTACATAAAGGTAATTTTTAAGAGTGGTGAGCCCTTGTGTCAAGCAGAGCTAAATCTAACCAGTAATAGTGCAGCATACCATGAAGAAATACTCTAGTTTCAGCATATCAGTATTTGGCAATGATGTTCCATCTGAATTAATTCACCTACTTCATTACCAGTGAAAGCTACCTTGTCCCCTGATGTCCATGGAAAATTTAATGGCCCACTTTGAAGAAGGGTATTTCTGTAGTCCTGGCCAAATTCCAGCACAGATAATTAAGACCTAAATAACCAAGTCAAGCTGCAGCAATATAGTCTTTAAAAAAAATCTTCAACAAATCATTATGGAGTTCTTTACCAGACTCCATTAAACACCTGTTGTGTTTGAACAACAAGAGTTGGCTGCACTTAATTAGTGAAAATGGCTATAGTTACCTAGGTAGTTGGTTTTATAGTTTGACTTATAGTTGGCTTTCAAAAAGCACTGCTTTGAATGGAAAGGGACTATTTCTACTGCCTTCTCTGTGAGGGCCCTGCACAAAGTTATCAACAGGGGCAATCCCTCTGATCCATCCCAGAGGTACATTTGGGAATCATCACTACAAAATTAACTAGGAAGTCTAAAAGTGTCCTTCAGTAAGAAGGTGCCCCAACTACTGTTCTAAGCATATTGAGGCAGATAAGTAGACAATAGAGTTCCTTACTCTTAAAAGGATTATTCACTGCTTTTGAACATCCCATTCTTGGCTACAGAAGAAGAAAGGCAGCTTTTGCTTACCACGAGCTTTCAGTCAGTAAGGAAAAGGTAGTTAAAACTTTGGGATACCTTGTGGGTTGCTTAACTCTGCTTAACTACTTCAGATCCACCTGTGGATTTCTCATTCTTATACTTAATTTTTCTCCCTTTGTTCAATTAATCACTGATCCTTAGGACAAGCTAGCAGTTTCTTTACAGTTTATTTATTTATTTATTAGTTTGATTTATATCCCGCCCTCCCAGAGGCTCAGGGCGGCTCACATGCGGCAAAGCCGAGTGCAAAATACAATACAGTATATAATAAATAAAACATTTAAAATCACAATAAAACCTATATTAATCATCCAAGATGGGGACAACCCCCCCAGGTTTGGTGGCCAGCTGTCTCAGTAGTGTGGTCTCCCACTACACTGTCTCAAACTTCTGACAGGGCCCGCTTGCTCCTGTTCTTATAGGGCAGCCGATGACTTGCCACCTCGATGGTAGAATAGTGGCGGCAGTGGCTCCTACTCAAACGCCTGGCGGAAGAGCTCCGTCTTGCAGGCCCTGCGGAACTGCATAAGGTCACGCAGGGCCCTGATCTCCTCCGGGAGCTTGTTCCACCAGGTAGGGGCTGCCACCAAAAAGGACCTGGCCCTAGTCACGACTACTCAAACGCCTGGCGGAAGAGCTCCGTCTTGCAGGCCCTGCGGAACTGCATAAGGTCCCACAGGGCCCGGATCTCCTCTGGGAGCTCATTCCACCAGGTAGGAGCCGCCACCGAAAATGCCCTGGCCCTAGTAGAGGCAAACTTAGTCTCTCGGGGACCTGGCACTCCCAGAAGATGGAGCTTCCCCGATCGTAGTGCTCTTGAGGGAACATACGGGAAGAGACGGTCCTTTAGGTAAGCCGGACCCTGGCCATTCAGGGCTTTAAAGGTGAGAACCAGCACTTTGAAGCGAATCCGGTATGCTATCGGCAGCCAGTGCAGCGCTTGCAGCCCAGGCCGAATATGGTCTCACCTAGAGAGGCCCAACGACAAAATGTATCACTCCTGCTTCTATATTTTAAAAAAGCAGATTGTGTCTTTTAAGGTTTTATTGGCGAAACACTCCAGCCTCAGTTTTCCATCTATGAAACAGGGGCTGGGTGACCTACCTCTCTTTCCAAATGTAAACACAACCATATTTGCAAAGCATTATGTCAACTGAAAATG
>NW_015167558.1:710704-721934 GCF_001447785.1 Gekko japonicus
TGCTATCGGCAGCCAGTGCAGCGCTTGCAGCCCAGGCCAAATATGGTCTCGCCTAGAGAGGCCCAACAACAGCCTGGCCGCAGCATTCTGCACTAGTTCTTCAGCTTCCACAAGTGGAAGTCAGTCTCACCTACTGATACCAGAAGATTGGGAGGACCATAGGAGTTAATCATTAGTTCAGATGGGAAAGGCAAGGTAACTCCAGTTTTCTGATTTTATCAAACAGCCTGGCCGCAGCATTCTGCACTAGTTCTTCAGCTTCCACAAGTGGAAGTCAGTCCTCACCTACTGATACCAGAAGATTGGGAGGACCATAGGAGTTAATCATTAGTTCAGATGGGAAAGGCAAGGTAACTCCAGTTTTCTGATTTTATCACACATTGGATGTTAATGTATCACTCCTGCTTCTATACTTAAAAAAAACCAGATTGTGTCTTTTAAGGTTTTATTGGCGAAACACTCCAGCCTCAGTTTTCCATCTATGAAACAGGGGCCGAATGACCTACCTCTCTTTCCAAATGTAAACACAACCATATTTGCAAAGCATTATGTCAACTGAAAATGCTTTTCAAATTACCTGAGCAATAGACCTGACGGATGGAGGGAAGGATGTTTTACTGGTGGGCAATAAATCCATGGCAGAGCAGGACATTTAGAAGACTGCCTTCTACAGCCAACAGCAGCTTCTGTTCACTGGATCATTCTGATATCTTTTGTATTCAGTGTTAGTGTTGAAATTATGCATGTTCTGATGAATCCTTCTAAGCAATTGCAACTGCACTGGTAAGCAATGGCTTATTTATTTATCTTGGCAACAAATGTTGCTGTTGTTCAGTTTGTCTCCTTTACAAAGTACTATTTCTTGCTGTTGGCTGTCTGATTGCTTCTCGAGCGCTCTGTACTTTTCTTCAAATTCAGTCTCATTTGTAAACAAACTGTATTGTTTAGAACAATTTCTGGAAATGGGAGTTGAACCAAGAAGGCTTTTTAATGGTTGCCTTTTATTTTAAAGAGCGCTGCAGTATGAATAACACTAATGAACATCTCAATTCATTTGTTGAGGACAAGGAGATTGTTTATTCGAGGTAAGCCCATGAATTGATTTTTCCAGTATCTTGACACTTTGTACAAAGGCATTTTCATGGAATTTTCATAGCACAGCCCAGTATGCAGTTTCTCTCTCTCAAAAAAAATAAGGAACATTGCCAACTATTCCCCCAGCAAGATTCCTATGACTCTAACAGTGCTATGATACACATCACTCCATCAGGCTGCTTGCTGGGAAAAGCATCACTGACTCAAGCCTTACCCTCAGTAGCCATTCACTAAGGTAAAGGGAACCTCCATATACAGAGGCAGGAAACCTCTGAAACAGTGCTAGAAGGCAACATCAGGGAAAGGCCTTGGCCCCTATGCCCTGTTTATTTGGCCCTCCAGAGTAACTGGTTGTCTGCTGTGTGAAACAGGCTGTTGGATTAGATAGACCACTGATTCAGCAGAGTTCTTCACATGTTCTTAAACTTATATTTGTGTCATAAAGCTGTTAACAATATGGGAGACCTGCTGGGGAAACAACTGAAAATCTCTATGCAGAAATTCCCCACATATAACCAAGTTCTCATCTTCTTAGTTTTCTTGCCTATACCAAGTCTAACATTGGCTGGGATCATACAACTAGGCCTTTTGTTTTCCAGAGAAATTGCTCAAGATGCTAGCAATCTGGACTTTCAAGACTAGGCTTTCATTTGATGTTACCACAGTGGGACCTGCCACCTCAGCACCACTTCTTCCCAGGCTGCTGAGATAACATGACAAATCCCAGGCCATGTGGGAGGAGCTCATGATGTGATTTCTTCCCCCAAGCCTGCAATGAAGATGCAACACTGGCATGAGGACAGACTGCAGTGCGGACTCTCCTCGTGTGGCCTGGATTTCACATTGCTCCAGTTGCCCAGGAATAAATGATGCTGCTGCAGCTTCCATGTTAGTACCATGAGAACAATGTAACGGGCTGTTCAGATTCTGCTGCCATTGCCTGTGATAATAGGGGATGTGCATCTAATAAAGTATCTGATTCTGACTACAGAAAAGCAAACACTTTAGAAGCCATGTTTTTAACAAACTCTATATACAGACCCATTTAACATTAAGAAGGAGACTTTTCACTTAGTGGAACAGAGTGGCAGGATTAATCACAAATGACTGACCCAAAGTCACCCAGTGGGATTCTAAGAAGGGTGCAATTCTGCTTCCTCCATTCACAAAGAGCATGATTGTTATGTATGCCACTAGGGTCCGCGGCTAAAGCAGGTGCTTGGTCCCCAAACACAAAGGGGACCTAGGATCCTAGTCCACCTCGAATCCATCAATAGCACCCCTGGCGGGAAATTCAAACCCTCCAATGGGAACATAAGTGTGCCGGGTGGAGTGTATATAGTTAGCCTTGCAGGGCCGTTTTGTCTTGTCTTGTTGTGAAGTACAATAAATGCGTCTGAACGCATGTCATAGTCCGAGTCCTCCATGCAGCGAACCCAGTACTTTATAACGATAGAAAGGGGCTCCTCACGAGACTTCAGTGCTGCAAATGTATCCCAGATAAAGGATGGTCATAGCAGGAGGAGAGGAACAATCTTTTGAAAGTCCCCTGCAGCCTGCTTTCCACCCATGTGGCATACCAAATTGCAGCCCAGATAAGTCACTGCTTGGAAGCAGAAACCTGGCAGCATGGTTCAGGAGTCCTCTCAAGCCGTTCAGTATCCACATCTGAATCAGCAGGGAGTTTTCATTTTCAACCCATTTAGCTGCTTGCCTGCTGCCACAGGGTAGAAGTACACGATTCAAAATGCATGACCAGTTAAACCTCATGTGCCAAGACATCCTTTTAAATGTCGGCTTCTCGTGTAAGTTTGATACTGTAAAAAGCCCATGCAAAGCCCACTGCCACAGAAGAGCTGCAGCAGCAATCAGCAGAAAAAAAAAAAATTCATCAAATCATGATTCCTCCCTGTGATCCCACTGAAGAAGAGTGCAGCATTGTTCTGTAACTAGGAACTGAGACCAGAGGCTTTCTTTACAAAAAGTCTGCCAATCCCAGTCTTTGGTAAGAAGCAAGCTGTGCTTTTTAGAACAAATGTCTTAGACTGTGCCAATAGTAGGAAAATAAGTACTCTGGGTATAATTCACCTGAAAAAGTCCTCATTGTTAAAGAACACTCTTTAGCACTAAGAGAAAATACACTATTGTAAAAGATCATCATTATTAATATTAATCAAACAGCATCCTGGTGTGCCTAGCAACTAGCTTTAATGCACACCTAGAATAATAATAAGGGCATTAATGCACATCACCAAGTATTGGGTGCTAAATAAGACATGCTTTAGTGCATTTTTATTTAGCTTTTTTATACTGGGATTTATTTGAGTTCATACCTTTATTTGGAAACAGACAGACTCTTTAGCTTTAGAAAAGGAGTGGTGGTTGATGGATGGTGAAGGTAAGGAAATGGAGACCTGTGTGATCATAATGGACCCTGTCACTTGTAAAATCCAGGATACTGGTTGTATTATACTGTTTCTATTTCACTTTTCTTTCATTGTGTGGTCCACTTTTATTGCATTGTATGTATAATACTTGTCTTTATTACACTGTGTTCCAGATTACTCTGGTCAGGCCTGATTCAGATATAGGCATGCACTTAAGAAACCCTAGGCATCTAGTTAGCTTTCCTATATCAGACCTTTTACTTCCTGGCAAGAGGTACACCTGAACAACACTTCTGGTTCATTATGGATATAGTACACAAGAAATACCCTTAGAGAGTCTTTGCTTCTATTTTATGTTTTATTACTATGAAACTATATGCAACTTTAACACTGACAAAAGAAATTATACCATGCGTTACTCTTACATCAATAATTAAAGGAGAGCAATTACATGAATCCATAAAAACATCATATCTGAAGATAAACAGGCCACAAGCAAGGAGCTCCTTCTAAGACAAAGCTCCCAATCAATTCAGCCTCCCATATTTACGTTTTTTTAAAATAGCCTTCTAACAATAGCTAGCAATCCCACTTGATAAAGGTGCACATTCTTGGCCTACTAATTATCTTATAACTTCAAACACCATACTAAAGTTACCTATACTTGGCCCCATTCACACGGCGAACTTGCCACGGGAGAGCCACGGGTGGTGGGCAGATTATCCGTGCGTGATCACACCCCAACATCTGGGAAGTGGCGTGCACCCGTGGCCAACCTATGGCTTACCGCCGAAAACAAGCAATAAAAAAGTAGTACCTCCAAAGTACTGGGAAACGGTTTGCCACGGGCTGCCTCCAGATGCCCGCGGTGTGATCGCGCTGGTGTGTGGTTTTCCCCTCCAGCCCCTCGTTTACACACCAGCACCGAGGGAAGGACCCATGGTGTGCCGCTGGCGTGTCTGATCGCATAATCACAGAACAAACTGCGCCGGGGCAATTTGCCACGCCTCCCCCCTACAATATCTGGCCCATGTAACCAGGGCCCTTGAATATCTTCTAAAAATACGTAAAAACTGTTGGTTCATTCTTGTAACAAAGTCTATTTAAAACTAGTGATTAGAAGTTTTTCACACATAGAAATCTGTTGACCCTCAGCTAATACACCCCATCTCTAAACTATATTTTCTCTTCTGTGAAAGTGGACATTCTTGCCATTCTCAGTCACTTCTGAACCAGGGCTCAACATATAGTATATATTGAAATGAGTTAGACAGCTACTAATCTACAAATGGGCATGCTATTGTGTTTCTCCATTGTTCTCGCCTTTCTCCAAGGTTATTCTATTCTGGGTCTCTAGGCTGCAGACTTTTTGGTATGTTTAGCTGAGAGACTAGGGCAGCTCTCTTTCTGGTGTGCTGAAACATCCTCCATGATTTTTTGGGTCAAGACCAGCAACTGTTCCCCTACATTCCTGGCCATATCCATGACCAGTGTCCTTATAACTTTGCCTTGAGTGAGTCTCAACAAAAAGTATGGATGGTAAATGAAGAAAATAAATATATGCTTAAAATTAGAGACAGGCCAGGTGTTAATGGTGGGTTGTGTTTTTTTTGGGGGGGGGGTTGGTATGCTTTTCACCTGGGAATTGAAAGCCACAATGGAAAGTCGGGGTATAAATGTTTTAGTAATAGCCTGCAGACTGCACCTGGCTCTCTTCTCAGTTTTGTTTCACCTTGACTCTACCAGGAAGTAGGATGCTTCTTACCAAGCTGATCACCTGCCTAGCACAAAAGGAAAAGACACCCCAGATGGGCAGTCACCTTACCAAATGCTGGGGTGGATGTTATCACATTCTTCTTCCTGTACAGCAGCACTGCTTGGGGCCAAAATGCCATGAAAGCAGGTGGGGGGGGGAAGCAGCATTCCATAAATAATTCAGCTTTGTAAAGCCCAAACATTTGGGGAGGGGGAAAAAACAGACTTTTACTGCTTTAGCAATATCCAAAATGCAATCTCTTATCATTGGACTAGGGATTAGAGCCTGCAAGTAGTGACTTGAATTGACCAACCAGAGACCAGTCAAAACTTTCATACCATTTTCTGTCCTCTCGAAACCATAGTTCTTCACTGTGTGAATCCAGACTCAAGCAGCAGATATCATGAACTTATTTAGACTGAAAGGAGGGACCTGCTTGTTTTATTTATGTACATCTCCCAGTATATTTAGATGCATATTTTAATATTAAAACATGTTGATAAATCCAGGGGTTATGGAGCAATAAATATAGTTATTCCCATCTGTTTTGGGAGGGTCTGAAAGGCAATACTAGTATTTATTTTTCCCATCAAGGTACTGCACTTTAATTTCAGACTGCCCATGGCTTCCATTTCACTTCCTTAAATACATCCAGTGCCTGAGAACTCTACTGTTGGAAGAGTGCTGTAGGGAGTGCTGCAGGGAGTGCCTTTGGTTGAGAACGGCGATGGTTTTTCATCTGGTGGGCACTCCTGTTTTTTTCCTGCCTCCCTCCACCCCCACAAAGCAATGGCATATTCTGGCAGTCTTATTGCCATCTTATTGGTTATAGGCTCACTACTGTCCTATTAATGTAAACTATGAATTTTATTATTTTAACAGTGAATGTATTATGTAAATGTTTTTATTGATGTACACCACCCTGAGCCCTGTTCCACAGGGGACAGCAGTTTAAACATATAAATAAATAAACAAATAAGCCTGCTCCTTTGCTTTGAGAAGCCCTTTGATGCCCCCCGCATATAGAATTCAAAACGTATTTTGCTTTACTTCTGTTGTGGCCTGTGGCTGATATGGAAATAAACACTGGATTGAACTGAATTGACTGCTAATGCAACTGGCAGGCCAGCTTAGATGTAGCACTATAGGTCAGATAACCCACAGCAGCATTGCTCCTCTGTTCAGGGACAATACCATGGGGGGTGGACTGCTTTCTTTACCGTGTTGCCTCTTCCAAACAGGGCTATCAGGAACCAGCATGCCACATCCCTTAAGATTCCCCTTGGGCCTCCCCTCCCATCACATTTGGGCTTCCTTCATATGCAGAAACCTACAGGATTCTCGGTTATAATTGCTTCTATTCTCCCCTGGTGACTCACCCAAGCCTCCAGAATTTTGTATCCCTTTTGTACCCCTGTTGGTGGCTGTGACATCAAATCACTGATTGATGCTCCTGCTAATTTTTCTGATCTGGAATACACATGACCCTGGCAACTAAGTGTGCATATAGCTGGATTTTTAAAAAACTGATCTTGAACATGTCATACTCAAAAGGAGGTCTAGCGGACCTTGCTAAATTTTATCACTGCCACCCTTCCTTGCTTCTCCCTTGCATCTCTTCCTTTAATGAGTTTTAATCCATTAGGTATGGCATCTTCTCATTGGCTAGGTGGACATCTCATTCCTGTTCTCTGTTGACAGACTGCTCCAGCTGACCATAGTGCTCTGAGTTCTGTGAAATAGTTTCAACACAATAGCATACTGAGTGGTCTGTTCTCCCTTTCCCTCTGGCCTGTTTAGAAGTCAGCATGTATTTAAACAGCAGAAAGAGCAAAGCACCTTCCTGATGTAGCTTTGTTTAAAATGCGGATATTAGCTTTGCCAGGGGAGGCATGCATTGGCCGGAGCTGAAGCAAAGCAGCAGCATTTCTGCTTAAATATTCATAGCCAATTTACAGAGGAAAGGGCTGGAATTGCTTCATGACTGCCTATGGCTCTGATTAGGAGCAAAGCCAAACATTCTACTTTCTTTTCCTGGAACCAGATTAACACCTGTTTAAGATCGTGAGCAAAATACCTGACAAGGCTTCATGGTAAATATCAAGACATTCCTATTGTCAAACTATCGCTGCCTAAAGGAGTGACACCTCTTTTAGCTTCAGGTTCTATTACCTGTCGGGAGAAAAGAAAGAACGTGTTCACACTGCTGAAGGAAACTTCACCTTTTTAAAATAAAGACATTTTAGGGCTAAACCAAGACCAGGATGGGAATATTCCACATTTCACAAAAGTGTTGTCCTTTTCATCAGTGGGAAGGAGGTATAAAAATATTTGAAAGTATTCACAGAACAGATATACTTCTCTTGACATTTCTTCCCTTGAGCCCAGGATAGTAAAGGTAAATGTACAGGTTTCCCTTGCTTGAAGGCCAGTCGAATCCAACTCTACGGGGCGGTACTCATCTCCATTTCCAAGCCAAAAAGCCAAAACTGTCCGAAGACAGTTGGTCATGCGGCCGGCGTGACTAAATGCCAAGGCACACGGAATGCTGTTACCTTCCCACCAAAGTGGTACCTGTTTATCTACTTGCAATTTTTTGCTTTCGAACTGCTAGGCTGGCAGGAGCTGGGACCAGAGAACGGGAGCTCATTCCGTCATGCAGCACCATGGTCTTGAACTGCTGAACTACAGACTTTCCAGTCTGCAGCTCAGCGTCTTAACCTCTGAGCCACCACAGCCCCTGAGCCCAGGATAACCTCCCACAATTGTTTCAAGAAAAAAAGTCAATCGATAGAACATTTATAAGGGTTCCTCCTTGCAACTGGGCCTGAGTTAAGGAATCATGTGCTTATCAGCTCACAATAGTCAAGGCCAGTTTTCTCTCTAGGTGGTATGATAAATGCAATGCTACCATTTTCATCATGCTTGCATGCCAACACAATGCCCCCCTCCCCCAGGTTAGGGATCACTGGTGCACCAAAGTTGTGAAGCATGATGTTTAAATCAAGCCTCAGATCTTGACTGCAAGGGTACATCTAGCTGGCACTCAGCTGATCTCTAGCACCAGTCACTGACTGTACACCACGCTTTAGCCTCAGAATTTGCTCCTTCATTAGAGCAACTTTTCTCTAGTTTGAAGTCCTTGCCTAGCTCAGTTCTAGTTCCATATTTTGTACCCTGCTTGTCATCCAGCTATTACCACTTTCTGGTTTGACTACATTTCTGGCCCACTTGATACCACGGACTTGACTCCTGCTTGCTTTCCCCTCTGTGCTTGGCACCAGATAGCTCAGGCATGGTGCCTGCAGCATCTCTTGTAGGAGGCCTCACAAGTTTGATGTGTGAAGCTTCCCAGCATATCTGATAACTAAAAATATAGACAGAGAAACAGGCATATCTTCATTGTAGATACATAGGGAGAAAAGTTCTGGTTTGTATAAGAATTCTTGTTGTGTTTTTCTCCACTCTTTTAGCACATCAACCAGTACTGTTTCTCTCTTTGGTGGCAGTCCAAAGTTAATTGAAGTGAATCAAGAATAAAAGGTGAAGAATTTAAACTACAAGCATATGCGGACGATCTGGTTTTTATCCTAGACACACCATTGGAATCAATTACTACTTTAATACAAGTTATAGAAGAATATGGACAAATAGCTGGATTAAAATTTAATTTCAATAAAACTAACATACTGATGAAGAACTGCTCGAATTCACAGAAAACAAGGGTCCAGGAGTTATCTAAAATGAAAGTAGCTAAAAAGGTTAAATATTTGGGCATAATGATGTCAAACCGAAATATCACCTTAGTGAAAGATAACTACAATAAATTGCTTGAAGAAACTAAGAAAGATCTAGAAAGGTGGAAAGATCTGAAGATTTCAATGATGGGCAGAATTGCAGCGGTAAAAATGAATATTCTACCTAGATTTATATTTCTAGCACAAAACCTACCTGTTCTAAGAAAAAAATCTCTTCTTAATGACCTGGAAAAAGTATGTAATAAATTCATATGGAATAATAAGAAATCAAGAATAAACAGTAAATATATGCAGGATAAAAAAGAGAGGGGTGGATTTGGAGTACCGAATTGGAACCTGTACTATAAAGCGGCAGCACTTACATGGATTAAGGAATGGATAACATTAGAAGACACCAGGTTGCTTAAACTTGAAGGTCATAATCTAGTTTTTGGATGGCATAAATATATCTGGTATGAAGAAGGAAGAATACCAAAAAACTTTACAAATCATACAATGTATTTTGTGGGTAGTCAAATTCTGTAGTGATGTCAATGCCACCTAGTAGTAGTGGTTTCATAGTTATGGAACACAAATGTAATGATATGGTTGGAGAATTACATATGAAAACCTGTCACTCCGGTTTCTTTAGGAGCAAACTTAAAACAAGTTTTTGACACTTATTTGGCAGTGCCTTGATGGTGGTGGTGGTGGGGGTTTGAGATGAAATTGCTTTGCTAGCCAAGTTGACCAACCCTGGTACAAACATAAAAGTGAATTTACACATGGCATTAAGCACTTTTCCATCTCTTACATTTGTCAAATGAACATAAAACCTGAACTTGTCAGCATTACTTTCAGTTAAAAACTATTCCTTCTTTTCTTTCATTCCCTAATTATCAGTACTCACACATGCACACAATGAGTGTGATAGCTGCTCAGATCTGCATTTAGCACCATGTATGTAATAATGCCCTAACTTTAGCAGATTACAAATAATCTTAAAATCAGACTCCAAAGCCTATACTGTACTGCTACTAAAACAAGATTTTTCCTCAAATACTAGATTTCAAACAGAATAATTTTCAGAATGCCATTCTGTCAGATTAACAAAATTATTATGATGCACTGAAACTAAGTGCTCCCCCCAAGTGCAAACTGGTCACATTTTAAAATAACATTGTCAGATACAGTAGGAGTTGTACAACAGTGGAATCAGCTGCCTAGGGAGGTGGTGAGCTCCCTCTCACTGGCAGTCTTTAAGCAGCAGCTGGACAAATACTTGTCAGGGATGCTCCAGGCTGATCCTGCATTGGGCAGGGGGTTGGACTAGATGGCTTGTATGGCCCCATCCAACTCTATGATTCTGTGATTCTAGACTAAGAGTCTCATGAATGCAAAATATTTTTAAATGGCTGAAGCAACTGTCCAATTTCAGCTTTGATTAGCAATCTAGTGCAATCAGGGACTGAGGTGTCACCTGTTCTAGAGGAGGTTGCTCTCCCTTGAAGGAACAGATTCACAACTTGGGGGTACTATTGGAACCATCACTTGAGATGAACATTTGGGGTTGGATCACATCTAAATTCTGTGTGCAGAAGTGCAACATCCTCACCTTCCCCCTCCCAAAGTACTAAATTGGCCCCTGAAATACTGCTCCTGAGGGATGGGAGCCCATAGCTGTCATATGTAAAGACCCAATTTTAGCTAGTTTGTCAGCTACATCTGGTTTTTAAAAATATGTTTTGGCCACAGCTGTCCACGTTCTGATCACATCCACATTGGATTACTGCAGTGCATTTTATGAGGGGGTTCCTTTGACAACTCTTCAGAGACTTTGACTAGTACAGAATTCTGCAATAAACAACTTCTAGGGAATCATCTTAACTGTTTCAGTAGCCTCGTTTCCAATGCGTTTCCAAACACAATTTAAATGTAATGCTGGGGATTACTCTTAAAGCCCTAAATAGTGTTAAGAGGAATTCTCTAAATTTCTCTTGACCTAATTTCTCCATGAAATCCAACAGTCCATTTATTTATTTATTTTTAAAAACGACATTGAAAAAAACCTGTCTGCATTTTCCTACTCTTACAATGATTGACAATACAAATTTCTTACCTTTCCACTAAAAACTCTGCATTTGCCATCCTCCCTTGTTGTGGCCTGTTGGTTTCCTTTGACAGAGTACAAGTGGCTTCCTTTGCTGACCTCCATCCCTTTATGTTGGCGATGCTCAAAAACAAATGACAGGAAT
>NW_015167558.1:723432-774352 GCF_001447785.1 Gekko japonicus
AGGACAACTGTAGAACAACCTTCTAATAGGCAGTGACCTGGAAATCAACCCTATCTGACAAAAGGAGCTTTGACTTTTGAAAGCTTATGCTCCCCCAAAAATCTTGTTAGTTTCTAAGGTGCTTCTGGACTCGGATCTAAGTGTTCTACTGCAGACCAAAATGGCTACCCCTGAAAACTACCCTCTCATCTATATATATATAAAAGAAAGTTCCCTTCACCATAAAATCAACGCCCAGGCCAAACCGCTGGACCTAGAAACACCAAATTCGGGGAAAGTGCTCCTACCATGATATAGATTCCCACTAAGACGGGATTTTTTAGAAATTCGACCCCCTAAGTGGGTCAAAATGGGTAAAATGTGCTCCCTCCATTGATTCCTATGTGACTCCCAGACTGCTGCCTCCTTGCACCCCCCCCCACTCTCTGATTGGTCAGCTGCAGAGCTCAGTGTTCTGAGGTTAAAAAAAACAGTTACAGAGGACTGCACAGAGCTAATGACAGTTGAGGAAATCAGGAGTGATTTGAGGAGTAAGAACCAGCACCCTGAAACAGATCCGGTATTCAATAGGCAGCCAGTGCACATGAGTTTTCTGTGTGAATCAGAAATCCAGGGCTCAAAAGCAGGTATAGCTCTAGAGCAAAGGAGTATGTAGGGAATACATTAATTCATCTTCTGCAGCCCAGAAGCCTCTTGGGGAATATTTAATATATTGTGGAAGAAGTACAAAGCAAAAGGTGCTCAAAATATTTAGATGGTTCAAAACATCTGTAGATGCTATTTGATGGCATGGGAAATACCATAAACCAAAAATAGCTAGAGATAATCCAATAATGTATATGATGCTTAGAACTTGGAATCATACTTAACCACCATTACTTAACCTTTGATTCTTATTCATTACAAAGAATGCTGGGGGGGGAGTAGAGATTCTTTTTGAATTATTTCTTTTTTAAAGTGATTTATAGAATTTTAAATATTCTACTACATACCAGTGAAATAATTCCCTATCCAGAACCTGTTTCTATGTGCAACCAAACATAAACTACTTTCCCCTAAAATATGTGGCTAGGGATTTCAATATTTGGAGCTGCAACACTCAGCAAAATTACTAGGGACTAAATCCTGTTTAATTTAGAAGGACTTTTGAGTAAACACGATGAAGATCAGGCTGTACATGTATTAGAAAATGTCATGTAAACAGGAAACTAAATTTTTGAGGCACTGGCAAGTCGAGATAAGAGGACAAAAGTGTAGTATTATCCAAGTACAATATGATTCCACTGGTCTTAGAAAAAGAACCCTGTTTTAAATATAAATAGGTACAATTTCTGGTTACTGATATAGCAGAAGAAATGTGCAGTTATTTATATAACCTTATTATTTAAAGAAACTCAAGTTGAATATGATTTACTAGTTGTATGTTACTCCAAACAAAAGTTGTGCCTAATGCATCATGTTTACTTCAGATCCTAACAGAGACCTAGGACAGAGCTTACAAACTAAAGCTCAGTCATGGGGGGGGGAAGAAACCAATGGATGTGGTTGCCATGAAGCCTCCCTTTTGTTGGATATTTTCTCCTACCACTAGCACCACCACCTATCAATTTCTTCGCCTCTCTCCGCTCTCCCCCCCCTTGGAGTCTGAGACCTCTTTTCTGCCAGTCACATGAGGCCCATAAAAGCAGTTTCGGGTGATATAAAAAGATGAGAGCCAGCAAAGGGTCAGGATCTGTCATAACTCCACATATTCTCATCATGCTCACTTAGGGTTCTTAACCTCCAGGTGGGTCCTGAAGATCTCCTGGAATTACAAGTTATCTCCAAACACCGAGCTCAGTTCCCCTGAAGAAAATGCCTGCTTTGGGAGGTGGCCTCTATGGCATTATACCCTGCTGAAGTCCATCTCCTCCCCAAACCCTGTCCTTCACAGGCTTTACCCACAAAATCCCCAATAATTTCTCAACCCAGAGTTGGTAGTCCCATGCTCACCAAAAACAAAAGCAGCATCAGGGAGAAACCAACCTCTTCCTTGTCTTCAGATCATTAATCAATAAGTACTCTGGTACAAGGGATCTGGCTTTGTTTCCCACTAGGAGGCACCCAGTCCACAACCGAGATGCTCAACCACCCACCAGTTAAGTTCAATTTTTGTCAAGCAGTTCAGCTGTTCATTAGCAGCTTCAGCCTGTTTGGTGGGTTACAAGCATGAGCCACAGGATAAGAGGCAAGGACCAAGAGGCCTTTGGATCTTGCCCTATAGCTTGTACACAGGGGCTCACTCTTCTGTCTACACCATACTTTATACCTAGAGACAGGAAAAACAAACAAAACCTAATTTTCAGATGCTACAGCTGGCAGCAGTGTCCTACCTATGAGCCCTACATGGCCTAAGACCAAAGAATTTGAAGGACCCCTTTCTTTTATATATACCTGCCCAAATGATAAGTTCTGTTTCAGAGGCTCTTTTCAGGGTACCCTCATCTTCAGAAATCGGGCAGGTGGCAACCAACAGGTTTTTTTCAGCACTGGCACCTATATATGCAGCAACTTCCCAAACAAATTCATGAGGTGCCCGTGCTGGATTCATTTAGGAACCAGGTTAAGATTTGTATGTTGGCTGCATGCTTCCCTAGTGGACCAAAAAGCCACCCCTCATATGTGAAGGTCATTGAAGTCAGGAAAACAGTCCAATGGGAAAATGTTAAACTCATAGGTTCCTTGATACATGCTGATCAAACGGGCTTTATCCCAGGCAGAGATATCGCGGATAACACAAAGAAGACTCTTGATCTCATCCAATACTGTCACTCCAATAAAATTACCTCATTAATACTTTCTATCGAGGTTGAAAAGGCATTCGATACGGTGGAGCCTGCCTATCTAGCATCGGTCCTTGATAACTTTGGATTTGGTCCTAAATTTTTGGCAACAATTCACACTCTATATCAATCTCCTACTGCATCCCTCGGAATAAATGGCTCATCATCTTCAAGCTTTACACTTTCCCGTGGGACGAGACAAGGTTGCCCATTATCCTCTATCCTTTTTGCTCTCGCTATCGAGCCATTGACCCAGGCAATACGTGCTCACCCTCACATCAGTGGGTTTCCTGTAGGCAAAGAGCAAATTAAACTAAGTCTCTTTGCAGATGACATGGTGGTCTATATCACCCATCCAGAACTCTCACTTCAACCCATTGCAGAGCTTTTAGACTCCTTTGGCTTAGTTGCTGGTCTTAAAATCAATCACTCCAAAACCCTGCTTTACCCTATTATTCTGACTAGCTCCGAGCAACAATACATCAAGAACCACTATGATTATACATGGGTATCTAATTCCTGGCAGTACCTCGGAATTCAAATTCCTCTGAACCTGAAAGACCTTTTCAAAGTTAACTTCACACCTTTGACAAAAAATTTTACTGACTTGCACTCTTGTAAGTCCACTGCTCTTTCACCATGGATCGAAAGAGTTCAAATTTTTAAAACATTCATTCTACCTAAATTTTTATATCTATTTAGAACTATACCTATAGACATACCTAGATCCTCTTTCCAACTCTGGAAATCACTGACTACCAAATACATATGGAATATGGGTCTACACAAAGTATCATAAGAAACCCTGATACAGCCACAAAAAGCGGGTGGCTTAGCTCTCCTGGACTTGCAATTATACCACAGTGCTGCAATCTTGTTAGGCCTACTAAAACTCTATAACTCTTCCTTTAACTTGAATTGGAAAGTCATAAAAGAAACTCACTTAAATGCGATTCCTCTCTAATCCTTACTATGGGAAACCAGTTCTAGTAGACCGTCTTCAATCCTTTGAAACAACTTTCTCTCCACCCTAATGGCAATCTGGGATAAAAGGAAAAACATCTTAGCCCCATCTATCTTGCCCATGACAACTTTTACTAATGTCTCCTGGTTTACCCCAGGGCAAGCACACTCGGCATATCAACAATATACACACTATCGTCTCCAACCAAGGTATCAAAAAGAAAGATCTTCTTGAGCATGAACATAACTGCTCTTTATCGTGGTTCGAATACACTCAAGTTGCCCACTTGATCGAATCTATGAAGAAGCAATCAGATCTCAATAGACCACTCACCTCCTTTGAGCGTTTGCTGAAGCTTAATCAAAATTCATTCAAAAGCTATATTTCATGTATTTATGCAGATCTCCTTTGCTCTCAATCTACAAAAACGTTAAGTTATCAAGAGGCCTGACAAACAGATTGTGATACTACATTCTTATCTTCAGACTGGGACGAAATCTGGTCATCTCCATCGCTCAGGTCCCACTCATTAAATATTCAACTTCAAAGCTACAAAATTCTTACCAGATGGCATCTCACACCCATAAGATTTCATAAAATCTCCAAATTGAACTCCCCTCTATGCTGGAGATCTTGTGGGCAACGGGGTAGTTTTATGCACTGTTGGTGGTTGTGTGTTTTTGTACAACAATTTTGGTCCAAAATAGTCTTATCTATCAAAGATATTACAGGTTATTTAATCCCTTTGCAACCTGACCGTATACTATTAGACTATTGGGCAGACTCCCATATACCCAAAATTAGGCAAGACCTCATATCAGTTAAACACTTTTTCATCCTTTCCTTGAAGGATAAGACTTAGCTTGTCCATCTCTGCCAAATCTCTGCCAAATCAAGTAATTTACATATTACCTCTTCTTGCTTTGGAATATACTCTTGCTTCCAAAATCTGGCTAACAACATTGTTGATACAAATCTCACATGTAAGAAACCTAACCTTCATCTGACATGTTTCCCTTTTCTTGAATATATGTTTAATACTGAGTTCTCTAAATTCAATGTTCCTAAAAAGTATTATGACGTTTTTCACCACATGTAATCTATTTCAAAAACTGTATAAATTTATGTAGTTACCTTGTTGAGTTCCATTGTTGTTGACAGTCATAAAAGTTTGTGTTTTGTTTAAGTTGAAATAAAATAAAAATTTTAAATAAAAAAACCCTCCCCTCCAGATCATTCCAGTACAAAGCTCACTCAGCCACAATTGCTATTTAATTTATTTAAAGGGCTTCTGACATCATTTTTAGTTTGACCTTGACAGTGGCCCAAATAATGGTCTGAAAGCAGATGACACATATCTACTGCTGGAGTTAATCAGGCTCTGGCCTTGTTAGCTGCCTGGATAGTGAACTGCCCAGTATATAAGCCACCCAGAGCTCTCTGGAGAAACAGCAGAGTATAAGTTTGATATACAAATACTTAAGAGAATGATGCAGATGAAATTAAGGGCTCTAAGCCCATAGGCATCTGGCTGCATTGCATTTTTCAGTAGCCTGTCTCTGCTAGCTTGTATGACCAGGAAAATGCAAAAACTTATGATGTGCAGTTTTGATAATACATTGTTAGGCAGTGATTTAACACCCTTGGGCGAAAAAACTGATGGGGGAAAGGAATGTCAGTAAAAGAATTAACCTGCTCACCCAGCAATATTTTTCTAAGCTGCGTCTTTGAATAGTTTGTCAGCACATTAACAAAGCAAGTAATTTTGCAAATACAAGCCACACACAATAGTATTCCTGAACTTCAGGGATTTAGACTAAAACACTCAGCTTTATCAGAACGGTGTGTGTAAAGTGTCATCAAGTCACAACTGACTTATGACAATGGCCACAAGGGGCTTTCAAGGCAAGTGAGAAGCAGAGGTGGTTTGCCATTGCCTTCCTCTGCAGAATCTTCCTTGGAGGTCTGCTTTCCAAGTAACAACCCTGCTTTAGCTTCCAAGATCTTACAAGATTGAACTACACCATGCCGCCTTCTCTCCCTTATCAGAATTGGGAAACTGCTATTAAGACTCACAATCACTTTAAAATCATGATGCAAGAATCAGTACATAGCCATAAAATGTGCATGGTAATTTTATTTGAACTCTGGACTGAAGGGGATTAAGCTGTTGGCTCCCAGTGCCATTCCCTTTAGAGCCTCCTTTTAGCTGGAAGGGGCTATATGAAGTCAAAGTGTGTTAGCTGTGAACCAGGGAGACTTTCCTTCAAATATCACCTCATCTAACAACTCACTGGGAGGCCATAGCAAGCCAACTCGTTCTCAGCATTAGCTCACATACCACCATCTGCAATATGGGATAATAATACTGATTTACCATATGGGATTGCTGTAAGAATTGCTAAAATAATACTTGTGAAAGGTTTTGAGCATTTAAAATGTGCCACATCAACTATTATTACACATTTTTTGTGGGTTTGCTGCCCTACTGTGAGCGAGATTCTATTCACATGTCATGAAACAAACAGAGTTTGTTTGTGATGAGCATGAAACTAGTTGACTTCTCATTTCATGCAGTCCCTCCTCCATTGCTCAGGCCACCACAGCTGAAGAATTCCTAAGTCAGGAAGTCATCAGTCTAACTCCAATTTGTTAGAACATCCAAATGTGGGCACTGAAACAAATTGGGGGTTAGTTCTTGGGCACAAGCTGGAATTCTAAACAGAATTAAATCATGTATTATAATCCTAGTTTGTGGGGAACAAACAAACTCCCATGTATTGAAGCACCTGCATTTAGATGTCAAAACAAATCAGTTATATTGAGCCAGGAAACTAGAGGAAGGACAGAGTACATGAGTCAAAGACGACACCTTGTTCACATTTACCATGGAGAAACTCCAGTTTGTTTGTCTCATCTGAATGCAGCTATGGTTGGCCTAAATTGATGTCTTATGAGAAACAGCCCTTGACAAAATAATGTTAATATGGTTTAATAGCTGTTAGATTTAAAAAAATAAGGCCAAGGCTGATGGTGCCTTATTTTTTTATCTCCTGTGACTGGCATGGCTCTTCAGCATCTTGTTTAATGACCGTGACACATGAGTAGGCCCTGTGAAGTCCAGGCAGCAGCCAGAGGTAGTGTACAGCATGATTAGAGAGGAGGAATAGGATGGGGGCAGAAGTGGTGTGCCGTGGCTGTGGGGAATGTGGAGGCCAGCTGGCCAGCAAGAGAGCTTAACGGATGGCTGTGAGTGAAGCAGGGAGAAGGCTACTGGCGTCGCAGAAGGAGATGTGGCTGAAGAGCTGGCAGAGGGAGCATTGGGCAGGAGTGACAGAGATTGCAACTGTGGGGAACTCAGTAGAGGCCTCACAAGGAGGCCCAGCAGGACACTCAGGAGTTGCCTAGCGATGCATGGGAGCAGCCCACAGACAGACAAAGCAGAGAGTGAGAGGACTGAGAACAAAAGATAGGACTAGTATGGTAAAGAGAAAGAGACTGAGCAGAACATGAGGGGGGTATCTGGACTGATGAGAACATTGGGAAAGAGAGAAATGAAGTGTGGGGGTGTGGCACATAGTAGCTGAATGTATGTTATAAGCCTGCTGAAAAACGAAGGTGAAGAGGGTGCATAGCAGAATGCTACACCTGTACTAGAATGGCTGAGGAGTAGGGCTTCCAGGTGCCCTCGCTGCTCCAGTGGGGGATTTGGGCGCATTTCAGGGGTGGCTGAGGACCTTGCATGGGGGAAGCTCTGTTTTTTGGGCAAACTCTATGGTGAAATTGGCCTTAAACCAGATGACAGCATCATGTTGGGGACATCGCACAGCAATGCTCCTGTTTAGGGGTGGGGTTCCCTGCTGGCCAGCTGGTCTGCAGTGGGGAGAAGCCCCCGAAATTAGGGGATTCCCAGCTGGGACCTGGGGGCTGACAATCCTACTGAGGAGGAATCTAGGAGGGTGCTCCTGCAGATTTGGCAGGCACCCTGGTCTGAGGCCACTGAGGTCAAGGTCACAATAGCTATAAGAGACAAGGTGGTCTCCAAGCAGCTTTCTTGTTCAAGGATCCTATCAGGTGACAACGCTCCTCCTAGGTGAATGTAGTAGGCAGGAATATGTGTGCAGAAAAACAGTCTGGATTTTTGGGGGGATGCGTCAGAACCAGAGAGATGTGAGTTGAATGGTATATGGTCCCTCTCTCAGATACCAGGGAGCGTAGTAATTCTAGTGCCTGGGGGAATGCCTTCCCCAGTGCTGAGCCCATTCACGGGGAGGGCGGGGGATAAATATAATTAAAAATTAAAAATATATGTGTTAACAAAGGTTGTGATCACACACACTAAATAATACATTTTCAAGGTACTTTCCAACTGGATTTTACCAGTTCACACAGTAAAATCCAGTTGGAAAGTGCATTGAAAGTGGATTTAAAGTGGATTATTTAGTGTGTGTGATCGCAGCCAAAGTCAGTATTACAAAAATTCCATAAGCCTCCAGTACTCTTTCATCCAAAGAAAACCAAACCTGAAAAGTATAACTTCTCACACTCAGGGAATGAGGCAAGCACAAACTGAGCACCATAAAATGCTTGAGCACTTGTGAAATACAACTCTTGCACCTAATGAAATAAATAGGAATTGTAGCTTTCACTTAAATTTACCAGGTACATATGGATATCTACTGAAATCTAGTTGTTAAAAGGACCGGCATTCTGTTTTCTAATGGAAAAAATTAAAAGAGCACTTATAACAAACATTATTATTATGGATTCTGCAGTTATTAGAGTAGATCATATAAATGTAATTGCAAGCTTGTTCTTACTGAGGTTTGGAAGGAAAACACCAACTCTTCTGGGCATTTGTTATATTTTTTTGTTGAATTATTAAACATGTTTAAATAAACTATATATTTCTAATCTGCTGATTTAAGCTCCATCAGCAATTCCTTTGTGTCAACTTGGCAAGAAATGATAAGCTAAAAATGAGGATTTGTGCAGATAGTTTCGTGTTTAAAGGTGGGGGGATCCTGATCTGAATGTAATGACTAGATATTACATGATGTATTGTCCCCAAGAGGTAAATTTATCTCTTGCTATTATTCTCATTTCTCCCTTGCTGGAAGGAAGGCCTGATCTTTGTTATCATCAGACATACTACTTTGTGGTTTGCTTGGCTTTAACTGTTTCTTCTCAAGGTAGTGGAATACGTGGAGAGAGGGACCCGATCCATTCCCAAATAATACATAGATGTATTTTGTCAAGAAAAAAGTGGTATTCTCAAATGATACAAAAAACCAAATGTGATTTGTGTTTATATAGCCCCATACCTATATTCAAAGTGCTTAACAACTAGTCGGTGGCCTCAGCCAAGCTACCATTCAAATTTCTCACAGGCTGATTTTCAGATCCAATACTTCTTTTCATTTTGGTGTTGCACTGAAGTGCAGCATGATGGAAACCATTTTCCACACTTTGTATTCATTTGTCCTAAACATTTTCTCTCAAGAAATAAGCATCATTAAATTATTTTTAATATATATCATAGCTGTTTCTTACTGTGGGCCATTAACAGTAAGAGCAGGTTAACAATGGAACCAGTTATCGGGGGGGGGGGGGAGGTTCTCTCCATCCCTGAAAGTCTACACGCAGCTGGTGAAATGTCTGTCAGGGATGCTGTAGTTTGGCTCTGAGGCCTGCACTAAGCAAAGTCCTGCACTGAGCAAAGACATTAGATTAGATGGCATATCAGTCATGTCTAGCTCTTTTTTTTATATATATTTGCAAAGCCTACTATGAACTTTGGCATAAACACAATTGCCAGGAGAACTGACCATGTTCAAACTCCCTTGATTACACATGAGGCAGGCTCTTGATCGGCTCATCTCAATATTCCCTGGCAAAGTCAATTCTGAGCATGGCATAATGCCAGGAAGCTATGTGCCTCTACAGTAGCTGCTAGTGCTACAGAGCCAGCCAAGGCTTTGCAGCTTGCATCTACATTTGGCCTGTCTGAGAACTAAATAACACAATTACCGAAAAAGAGGAAATGATCTCTCTGGGTCAAGGTCAGATACTGATTATCTTGTATAAAGCATGAAAGTGCTTGTGGCTTGTTCCCTCTTTGCAGTCAGATGAATCCTTTAAATGAGAAACATTGGCTTAATTGCCTGCCTATGGAGTCAGCACCATCGATTCAAGAACCAATCACAAGAACTATAAGAAATTAGGGGATCAATCCTAAGCAAATCTACTCAGAAGTGAGTCCCATGTTATCCCATGGGGCTTTCTCCCAAGAAAGTGTCTTTGGGATTGTGATTTAACTGTACCAGCCTTACACCCTTCTAAATCCATTCACTTCAGTGGTATTAGAAAGAAGTACCTGAGGAATTATACAACAAGGTTGACTATGAAAAAATTGAAACGGCTCAAGATTTTCTATTCCTTGGTTCAATCATCAACCAAAAGGGAGACTGCAACCAAGAAAGGAGATGGAGACTGGGAAGGGCAGACAAAAAGGACCTAGAAAAGATCTTTCAGTGTAAGGATGTGTCACTGGCAACCAAGTTCAAGATTATTTAGGCTATAGTATCCCTATTTATTTATTTATTTACTTATTTATTTGCATACTTATTTCTTTTAAATTCAGTTTCTAAACCACCTTCTGCCATGCTTGAGGCTCAGCACAGTGTACTACATTCAAAAATGCAATCATAAGCCAATTTAAATAAGTTAAAAACAATAAAACAAATACAGCTGCTGATCAGCATGGGTGCCCCTACACCTCTGAAATCTGGAAGGACTCCCAGCTGATGGAGGATAACCGCTTTACACAGTGCCAGCTGTGTAGGGCCTGGATCAGTCATGGGATGCCTATCCCTGGTACATGTCTCCTGGTCACACCATGCTGAGCAGGACCATGTTGCCCTCATTGTACAGGGCTGCCAGGGGCCATGTGAAGGCACTTGCAGGAAAATTGTGCACTTCATGTCCTATAGCTGACCTTCCCCTCAGGTGCTTGACGTGTATCTGTCACTGGTAGCAACTCAGCGACATTGTGGGTGGGGGGATTAGTGTTAGGCAGGGTCAGAGCTGCCAGGCTGGCTATTGCCACCATTAAAAAACAGTTAGTGGCATGGGTAGGCAGGGACTTCTCCATGGGCTTCATGGTGACTGATGGTGGCATGAACATGAGTGCAGTGGCACAGGCATTGGGCCTCAGGCACATTTACTGCACGGCCCACCTTCTCCACCAGGTGGTTAAGGATGCCTTGGGTCTGGGTTCTGCAAAGAATCCCAGTTTGGATGGTGAGACTCGTGAGCTCAGGCATCCTTTCCAGAAATTCAGGTATATCATGGATCACTTCTCTTGCAGTGTGAAGGACACACATCTGCTGCATGAGAAGCAGACACTGACAGGCATGCTGGTGCACTGCCTGATCGATGATGTGAGCACTCACTGGAACTCTACCTGTGCCATGCTTGAGTGCTTAGTGGATCAGAAGAGAGCTCTGACTGCCCTGATCTCTGAGACTGGGGTCATTTGGGAAGAGAGCCAACTCACCCATGAGGAGTGGTTGACCATCTCTCAGACTGTGGTAGTTCTTAAGCCCTTTAAGAGCTACACAGAGATGCTCTCATCTGACACAGCAAGTCTGGCTCTGGTCATCCCCATGGTCCAAACGGCTCATGAGGAGTTGGCCTCCTCTCTGGAGCCAGCTGCAGGACGTGCAGATGTGGTTCCAGATGTGCACATGCTGGTGAAAAGGCTGCAAGATCAATTTGAGGCACACCTTCAACCGCTCACACAGCAGAAGGTCTACATCTTGGCAACTATGTGTGACCCACACATCAAGCGCAAGATCACAGAGTGGGCAAACAAGTTCATTTGCTGGAGAGATGAGCTTTCCTGGTGAGCTGAGCACATGCAGGCCAAGAGGGGCACACTGGTGCAAACTCAGTAAAAGGAAACAAAAGCAGCTCCACTGCTGTTCATCCCCCACCTCCCCTGCTAGACCGCATCTCTACCCCGTGGCTACCATCACGATGACCTGAGAGATGGCACTCATTGGGCAGATCCTCAGCCCCTCTGGGGGCAGTAGGAACATGAGACAGGACACGATGACCGTGATAGTGAAGGAGTACCTTGTGGAGCCTTATGAGTCACAGGCAACCAGTCCGCTGAGCTACTGGGCCCTGAAGGAGGCAGTCTGGCCAGGCCTGTCTGCTGTGGCCGAGAGGCTCCTCCCATCACCTCCAACAAGCTTGCAGAGTGAGTGGGTTTTCCCCATGCGGATGACATTGTCAGATCGCATCACTCATGCCTGCTCCCCTGGACAGTTGAGCAGTTGGTCTCCCTGAAGGTCAACTTGCCACTGTTCAGCTACCCAGCCCTGGACTTTGAGGGTGACTGAAGTGAGCACATAGTTGTGCCTGCATCCTCTCTCAGTCTGTGCTGGGAAGTTGGGGCGAAATGGTCTTCCCAAAATTAAAATGAGACTAGAAAGAAGTAGCAGGGACATTAACAGAAATGCCCCACCAATCTCCCCACTGCCATTCTGAATCCACCTGCATTGAAATACCTCTACAGAACCCTGGTAGGAGTACAGCACAGGGTGATGTTGAAGGAGGTGTGCTCAAGTTCACTAAATCACTCACCACCATGCTGAAATTAAAACAGCAGCAGCACAAAAACTATTCTTCATCTTGATGAAGATGAAAGGGTAGAGTAGAATAGTGAGACCTGTGCAAACAGGAACCAGCAGAACCCACAGGAGCACTATAAATAATGAAGCAAACATTCTTCTTAGAGGGGTTGGGAGGTGGGAAAGGGAGACCCTGGTCCAATCTCTTTGAAACTTGGGGGTTATTTTGAGGAGGGGCTCCAGCAGCTACCCTGCAAATTTGGTGCCTCTACCTCAAACAGCCCCCCCCAGACCCCTGAATATACCCCAGGGAGATTTGCCATTGACTTCAATGGTCCCCATAGGGTATAATGGACCCGAATATATTCAGGAATCCCAAATATTTACTGAATCCCAATATCATACTGATTTTGGGATTCATGAATATTGGGAAATATCAATATTTTCGGATCCAATATACCCGAATTTTTTTAAAAAAACTTACACAGCCCTAGTTGTGTGTTGCTACACAGAGGTAGGCAATGGCAAGCCAACTCTGTCCTTGACTACATAATTTTCCTGTTCTCTAAAGAACACCTGACATTTACAAACAGCAAATATCTATTTTTCTCTTTGAGTTGCTTAGATTTGCGAACTTACTCAGTGTAAGTTCCAAGAAGATCAACTGAAATTACTACAAAGTAACTACACATAGGCTATATAGTCATATTTTGGCCAGATTGTGCAAGGAAGGGGTGGGGAACATAAACCCTTTATGGCTAGAGGCGAAAATTACCTAACCGGTACCACTGATGGAAGGTAAAATGTCACCGCAGAAAGCTCAACACAATTACCTTCAAGTTCCTCCCAGCTGTGTATTTCTCATTGTGAGCCAAACTGTTTTATGGAATGCTTTAAAAAAAAAAAGAACTTATTAAACCTATTTTTAATCCTTCTGCCTCAAAAGCTATGAATCCAGCCATTGCTACCGGACACATAGGTAATGAAGAAATGTTACCTAATATATTTTCAAATAAAGCTTAAAATATATTTGGTGCCTGGTGAGTACAAGCATGTCCACACCTTAACATGGGAGAACTTTGAAGTTCAAATGCCTCAAGTAGGATCCAGGATAAACATAAATGTTCGGAAGTTCCTCCAGAAACTCAGTAATATTTTCTTTTCATTGACTCGATTCCCTTTCCTAAGCCATTAAGAAAGGAAAGATAAATGACTTGAAATGTGACATAGGAGTGGTGCCAGAAATAGTTCATAGTCCACAAGTGGTAGTGCAGAGGGAGCTGTCTATTGAAGACATGGATGAAAATGTGGATGGTTTTCTGTCTAATTGTCTTTTTCAGAAGAAGCAATGAAAGATGCCAATTCCAATTCCAATAACCTTTTATTGGCATACAGAAAGATGCATGATAAATGCATTCTGCTTTAAAGACTCGGGGGCAGAGCATGAAGTAAAAGCCAGTCTCATTTGGAGACAACAATATCAGCAGTTCTACATTGTTCTCTGTGTTGTGCAGCCTTTTGGGGTGATTATGTGCCCCCACCTTTTTTCTTCTTCACCTTCATTTATGTGAAGGACTTTCTTCTAGCTCCTTCAGTCATATCATGATGCAGTTCTCTACATCTTAGGAGGTGCTGTACTATAGTCAATTACCTCTTTTTAAAATATATATCTGACTTTTCTCCCTTATTGGAACCCAAAGTGACTTATCACATCATTCTCCTTCTCCCCCCCCCCCAATCCTATGGAGGGATCAGGGAGGTGGCCTGGGCCAATGAGGTAATTTTCATTGACCAATAAGAGGAGAGTGGTCTAGAAGGGATATTTTACTGTCTGGCCACTTGTACATTTTTCTATGTTGACCTGTTATGACTGCTTCACTGTTTATACTTTCTGTTTTGGGATTTCTCACAGAAGTTATCTTGTATTTACAAACTGACTGTCTGGATTTTTTTTGTAGTAATCTTTATCAATACAAACGGCTTTGTGCCTTTTTGTAACCTACAGGACTGTGTACCTCTTCTTTTCTGGGATATTTAACTGGCCTCCTGAAACCTGGTCAGCCATTTTCCAGACAGTGCTCCTGCATGGTTGAACTGCTGAGGAAGACTCCTTCCTGAAAACAGGGGTTGTGGCATAGGTACGTACCCCACGCTTTCTGCACTGCATCCACAGAAGCAAAAAAAAAGATAATTGAACTTCTCTGCCATCTTCCTTTAGCAATCCCTTTGCTCCTTTGTCATAAGTGAGGGGCCCAAGCACACTTTCCTGGGGAGGTAGTTTCATAACTGTGGGGTTGCCACTGAAAAGACCAGCTTCTTTGTTTGATGGAACAGTCAGGAGGGCTTAATTCCTGGGCAGGACCATTGGTGCTCCTTCTGATGTTAGTTGCGGGGGGGGCAGCTGGTTCCAGGCATGGTGAAGGGGTGCCTGGTTTTTCCTTCTCATCCTCAGTCAAATGATTGTATGTCTGTGCAAACAAGTGCTCGCTTAGTTCTTGACTCAGAAAATCATTCTAGCAACCGTTGGAACTCCCCTACCATGGTGTCGGATGTTAATATCCAGCTTTCAGTTCATAATGATCTATGTGTCAGCAGGCAAGCTGCTGGAAACAGGTCCTGACCGGTTGAGACCTGATAAGGGATGAGGTCAGTGACAATGAGTCAGCACTTAGCTGATTGGACGCTGTATGTATATAACTGGACAAGTGCTGCTCTGCACATTCTCTTCTCTTGTTATGATGATTGGCGGAGCACTTTGTCAGTGGATTGTAAATATTGTAAATAAATCTGTGTATAGTTTACCACAGGACTGTCTTGGTGTGGTGCTATACAGAACTTACTCTGCAGTGAGTGCTGGTGAGTGCTGGAGTGCTGGAGAGGATGAAAAAGTCCTGGTGGCTGGCTACTGCTAGCAGAGGCAGGCAGGCTGTCCTACGCGCACCGCGCAACACATGGGAGCTCTTCTCCCAATTAAAGACTTGACCAAGATTTCAATTTATAAGGCTGCTTCTTAACCCCCACCCCACACCCACTGGGACCCTGGCTGGGTAACAAAATTAATTTTATATCTATAAACAATGAAGATGGGGGACACCTTTATTCAAGTTATGAAGTTTAGAATTCCTTTCTAACCTGCTCTAATCTTGCTACTGGTCAGAAACGTAGGAGCTAATAAGTCACTTGTCGGCTTGGTTACTAATGTACAAATTGCAGCCAGCTATCTGATAAAAATGGCTAATAGCAGAGGTCAATGTGGTGAAGACTCAGGCTGAGTATCAACATTATAAACAGTTTTCAAGCTCTGCGTTGCTTCCTATTAACTAGTATGCTGTGCCACCTTTGTGCACATACAGAGAGAGAGAGAGTCTCTCCCTCAAGTTCCTTATTAAAACAACCTTTTACACACTGAACAATCTTAAATCTTTTTCTGCTGAGAATCTCATAGGTCGTGATAGTGAATCCATTATTGCAAAAGACAAATAACACATGTCTTGATCTGTGGGATTATTAGTATCACATTTAATGGCAGCCAAATAGTGAGTTTTCTAATTTCAGAGAAAGACAGAAAAGTAAATCAATATGATTACTGTGGCTAACTTGGTATGTTACATTTTGGTACTAGGAAAATGAATAAGCTTTTTCATACCTCCTGCAATTATCTTTGTAAAAGAACAGCAGAGTGCCAAAATTCCCATTAGGTGGTGGTCCTGCAAGAAAGGAATCTTTTTATTTAGGGACGCACCAATACCCGAAAGGCAGCATGGTGGGAATTGATCTCACCATGATCCCAAAACCTCTACAATGTAAAGTTTTCAAAGTATTCCTGTGCTCAGTAAAGTATCCCCATCCATTTCAATGGGACAGCAGCTCCAGTTGCACAAAGGAAGGTACAGATGAATCTATTGCCTCCATTGTGATCAGTGGGCTATCTCTTGCACACATAGTCTTCCATGGAGTGTCAGTACATTTGTTAGATGGGATTACTGACGGTTTTTTGTCATTAATTCTCAGCTTCCCGCCTACAAAATGGGGCTGTTACTGGTCTATGTCACAGGACTGCTAGGAAGACATAGACTGTAAAATGATTTTACTACGAAATGTGCAATTAAAGTGAGTCTTAGCAGCATTTCCTTCACCCCCCAGAAAAGCCTTTAAGAAAATCTGCTGCAGAAGTATGAAATACAGAAGCACATGCTTGGAAAATAAAAATCTGAAGGGCTAAATGTGAATTAATGTAAATTTAAAAGAAACAGGAAAGTGTTTGTGTGATGGACTGCATTCTTAAAAGCTTAGAAATGCAGTACAAACAGGTAAGGGCTGTGAAGGGTTAATTCTTCACAGAGCCAAAGAGCTTTGAGTGACAGGCTGTTCCAAGAGATCTGATTGGTTAGCATCAGCTGAGCAGAGAAAGACTTCTGAACTGGATGTTGAGAGGAATTCAGTCTGATTTCAACTCTAGCTGAGAAGAGTCGACTACTGACAGTTTCAGAATTCAGCCCTGACTGAGAGCAGTTTTAACACAGACAGAACTGGGAGAAAGCTGGCAAGGAAGTTTGGGAAGTAGGCAAAGACCTTCATTTGGGCCAAGGAAAGGGGATAGACCTTTTAGAGAGAGAAGAAAATTCCCTACCCAGTCAAACAGGGAGCTAGCTTTGAAGAGTGCAGTGATCCCTGGTCTGGTGTGGAGAGAAACTGCCTTTAGAGACTTTAAGCGTCAGTTAAAAACTCAGGAGGAGTACTGGTGTTTCAAAGAAACCATAGAAACCATAAGAGTAAAAAAATACTCAAAGAAACTGTGCAGGAGTGTTTGGGGAAACACTGGAACAAAAACCTCTCAGCATAAAGATTTTAAGTAACTCTGAATAGTCTAAGAAATTCTCATTAACCTGAAACATAAGAACTAAAGTCTTTGTATGTACTGGTTTTACCTCAAAAATTTCAACCCCTGATTTCAGTTGACTTTTCCCCTCTGTGTTGAATAAAATACTTTGTTAATTTGGAATATAAAAAATTCTCAGGTGCCATTTAAGTTATAGAAGTTAACTTCCTTTCCTCAGGTTCCTGGTTTGAGCAAACATCCAAAATATTATACCATGACAGAGTGGAACAGCCAGAAATCTCCAAGAAAGAAGAACACAGAAAACTAGAGGGAAAGAAAAAGGGGGGGGGAAACTTGCCTCTGAGAGAGGGAAGAATATGGGGGAATCATAGTTTGTTTTATCAAAAGGAAAAAGCGTGCAAGCTAACACATTAAAAAAATTAATCTATCAATCTCCACCACAGAGAATATTAGAGGAATTTCACACTACACTTTCCAGGCAGTAAAAATAGCACAGTGTTTTAAAGTAAAGCACTGAAACAGGATACATTTGATATTAACATATAAAAGTAGCAGTAATTTAAATAGCCATTGGTCTGTTGGTAGAAATAATATGCAACCACACATCACACAGAGTTGAGGAATGAGGGTTTTTTTAAAGCAATCACATTAAAGAAGAATTGAAAATGATAAATTCACATAATTTCTTTTTTAAAGTCAGATAGGGTCATCCAGGGAATTATGGATGCATAAATATGATGTCAGTGCTAAGAAAAAAATTAATTAGATGTATAAAACACCCTGACACATGTTATATGCTAGAGAAAAACTAGTAAAGAAAAAGCATGATATATAGATAAAAACTCTCAGAAGACATTATCAAGATGGTTAAGACAAGGTGACTGAGAGGTAGCATTAAAAGGTTTCAAATATTTAAAAGACTGCTGTGAAGAAAAAGGAGAAAAACCTATTCTCTCTTGACACCAAAGATATGATGACAATACAGAGTGGTTCTAAGCCTATGGCGGTGTCTGTGCGGAGCTGCAGCAAAAGTCTGTCGGCCCATTGAGCAACTGCCCAAATAGATTACCTCCACACACACAAAAACACACAGCTAATTGCAGCTTCGGAGGGACAATTCATGGAAGACGCATGAGAAGAGACAGTTACATACTATCTCCCGCCGTGACCCTGCTCATTAGCTTAGGGGGGGGGAGGGGAACAAGCCTGCAAGAAATTTCTAACCACAGATGTCTCATATCTAGTTTGACCCAAGGATGAATAGTTTTACATGTTGCTACCTGGCCTGAATCTTGAGCCAATAGGATAGGCTAATATTTAAGGATCTGTTACCATATGTATAGGTGCCACTCTCAGCAAGGCTGCTCCTATTTTGGTCTGAACAGGTGAACAGACTTCCTTCTATTAGGCTCAGCTGATGTTTGTAAGCAATCTGGAAAACTGGGCAATGTAGGAAGTATCAGTGTAGTGCAGTGATTAGGCTATTGACTAGGATTGGGAAGAGGGGGTCTCAAATGCTCTTTAGGTCCATTAGGCTCTCCGGCTGACCTTGGGCCAGTCACTCTCTCTGGTTTAATCTACTTCAGTGGTCTGCTTCCATATTGCTCAAATCATGCATATATGGCATTTTAGTTAATAGACTTAAATGAATAAATTGATCAAATCAAGAGGCGGTTCTTGGAGGCAAAGGTGGTTGTGCAGGCATTAGTCTACACTACCAAGAAATGCACAGCTATGTCCTTGCACTTCTAAGTTCACAGTATGTACCACCAATCACAGCTAGCCCCTCCCACCAGATCATGCTGTCTATTCTTTGGCTGGTAAGAGCTGGGGTGGCTCCACCCAGCAAACAAATCAGGTAGACAGATCAGACAGAGACTGATAGATTTCCCAAAACAAATAGGTGTGGTGTGGACAACAGGTACTCCTCCAAATGAACTACATGGCTCATTTGGAAGGTAGGGGCTTTGAGATAAAATGCAGTAGACATTTTTCTTGTGCATCATCAATTTAAGCAGCCATCTTTTACTCATGCATGGAAACTTTCTGGAGACCTTGCTGCATCTTCAAGAAATTGCTGGATCAGCATTCAAGAACAGAAAGCCTCCACGTGCATCAGATTAAACTGTCAGTTTCACAATGGCCAAAGAACTTATGTGCTTATTAATGGTCTGGCAAAGTGCATAAGTAGTGAAGTGGCAAACTGTTCTGGAGTGATTTTTAATTTAGCCAGTCCACAGAAGGCAGTGAGGATCTTCAATAAAACCTAAACCTGAAGGATGAGTGGCCAAAGCTGTAGCAATCTTCACATTTTAGTACTGTTGTAATACAAGGGGAGAAACAATCTGAAGAGTGGGTTTTTTCCCTTTCACTTTATGCATTATCACAAAGGCAATAATGAATTATATGAATATCATTATAGTCTGCTAACTATAGAGATTCAGCCTGAATGTTATAATAGGCAGATAAATGATAACATTATATGCAGTGCGGTTGACTCAGAAGCAAGAAATGCACAACCATACGGAATATAACACTATAATACCATTAAAGAACAATCTGAGGAAGTGGTGCAGGGAGTATCCATGTTGTTTTTAAAAGCTGCAAGAGAAATAAAGGTTGTTTCAAAGATCATTAAATCTTTATAGAGAGTGCAAAAGACAAAAAGATTAAAAACAATGACTTGATGATTTTAAATTTAGCATAGGCAAAACAAGGAATGTACATCAACCATACAAAAGGCCATAGCACAAAACTGTTTAGTCATCTACAAAAGAGATCACTGAATCCAAGGAAACTGCAAGGTACCATAGTCAAAGTGCTCTCCTAAGGATGCTTTCCTGTGAGCAAGCCCCACTGAATAGACCTGCCTAGGATTCTGAATAGAAAGGCTTATGGTTTTTCCTTTAAATTACTTTCATGAAGTACTTTTTTCTGTCTTACTAAACTAGACATGACATGATTCATTTTAATTGGAGTCAATGGTACCTGTGCATTACTAGCATCACTTAGCTTTTAAGTTTCAGGTGGGTCTGTGTCAGCAATGTCTAGTGAAGTCAATGGCCTTGGAAAGGTGTAACTGTTTGCAAGCACACTCTGGCCACATTTTCTCATAACTCTCTGAACAATCAATGCAGTGGGAGCACACAGAACATTAAAGGGGGATGTGGATCTCCAGATTCTTAGTTGCAAGCAACATATTAGAAAATCAAGGCCAACAACACCTTCCCAGTCTGTGTCCCCTGTGAGCCCCAGTTGAAAGATGGGCATCACCTCTTTGCAAGTTACCTTTGCAAGGGACACCACTGTAAATCTGACAAACAAGCCTGGCACCATAAAATGTCATGGACCAGCATACAAACTCCTCCTTGTGAGATGAAGAGACCAAAGACTCAGTGGAAGTGGCAGCTGGACACTGTCATGAATCACTCGGACCAGTCCTGTGAGTCAGACTTGGAAGATCCTGGCTAAGGGAGACCAAAGGGATCAGGGAGGGCCCAGAACCACTGAAGCACCTGCTGACAGTGGTCCAGCAGCACCAGAGGCCATCCTGCCTCAATCTGCAAAGGAGGTCTTGCCACCAGCCTCTGAAATAGTCAATAGGCCTCTGCTGGGCAGGATGCAAACAGGGGATCCTTTCACTCTGCAGGAATACCAGCAGCAGAGGGCCTGGGCCAAGGTCACCCACAGAAAGTGAAGTGCTCAGCTGGCTGCACACAACCCCAGCCCAGAGCCAGAGAATGAGAACAATCATTCTTCACAGGCTCATGGCCAAAACACAGTGTAGCTGCAAGAGCTCAATACCAGCCCGCAGGGCAATGGAGCCTGATTGCCTCCCAACCTATTTAACTGTGGCTTGGGAAAGCTGCCTTGCTGGATCATAGAGTTGCCAGGTCCGTTGGACCAGCAGGTAGGGGATGGGGGTGAACTTACTGGGAACAGGCAGGGAGGAAACCGGAAATAAACGCAATATGCCTGTGTCACCTGGAAGTGATGTAAGTGCATCAGGGATGTTAGGGGTGATGCTGTGGTTTATGAGCAAAACCTCTATGGTAGAATTAGCTTTTAGTTTTGCCCCAAAACCAGAGTGCCCCCCCCCCAATGTGCCTATGTCACTTCTGGGTGACATAGGCATGTCGTGTTTATTTCCAGCTTCTTGCCTGTTTGGGGGGTAATTGAGGTGTGTGTGGAGAGGAGTGCCTGGAACCAGGAGGTCTGGCATCCCTATTGGATCAACTAGTCTACTAGGTACAAGTCTGTGTTCTGGCTTCAGGTCCTTGCCTCCATTTCCTGCTCCTGGCTGCCAGCACCTATTGATGCTCCCAAATCTTGCTATCTAGACCTGAGGGCACTGCTCCTCCTTTGGAGGAGTCATGACTGGGCCAGCCTGTAGAGTACGGGACAGGCACCTATCATCACTACAGAAGAAGATAGTTGGGAGTCCCCAGACGCTCCCTTTGATATGCAGGAGCAGCCCCAAAAATCTGAATCAGCCTGAGAAACAGCTCTTCCCACAGATTCAGATGATGAACTCTCTACCCTGCATCTGTATCAGATATTTTTCACCCAACCAAGCCCTGACACCTCTCCAAGACCTGACCCACTTCAACCCCATCACAGTACTCACAACCATAACCAAGCATGGCACCTTTAAATACTGGTAGCTTGGTCCAGGAATGGAGGGGTCTCTGTGTCTCCAAATCCTTGCAGTAGTATTGCAGGCCTCAGTTCACCAACACTCTTTGCTGGAAGAACACCTATTATATGATTTTGGTTCCAGCTCCTGCCTTGGTGCCTCAGCCTCAAGCAGGACATGAAGAGAATATCATGCCTCAATGAATCTTGTTCAACCACCTGTAGCTCATATTGGACTCTTTATTCAATCCCTTCAATCACTGTTTTTAGAGGGTTTGCAAAAGTGGCAGGTAGGGTTGCTATGGATTCTGATTGCATCTACAATTGATGTGGCTGGGAAGGATTTATTTTACCACAACTGTGGATTGCCATGTTCAGTCACAGATCTTTATTTTATTGGCTTCCTCATAACAACCCTAGACGAACTGTTAGTCTGATGTATTATGTTACATTCTTTGTTCCAGTTCTTCTGGTATAGTGATTCAGTATTATGCATGGCTTTCTTGGACTCATGCAACTTTGCTATGTTGATTCATGCTCCAGTAACCTCTAGTTGTGCTGTACTTGAGATTAATGCAAAATGCAGTAGTTTGTTAGATATAGAAAGAGATATAGTAGCTGTATGAACTAATGGGATAAATTTAGGGGCCTTGACTCAGTGGTATAGCATCTGATCTACATATCAAATGCTGTAGAGTCAATTCCCAGCTCAAGGGACAAAATAGCAGGTAATGGAAAAGTCTTTTTATCTGAGGCCCCGGAGAGCTGCTGCTGGTTAAAGAAGTCAACAGCAGTTGGAAGGACCCATTCCCAATTCCAATCTCATGCTGGTTTGTCAAGCTCTGGGAACTGTTTGTAATGGACAAAATTTTGGATTCTATTGAAGCTGCAGAAGGTACTAATTCTAATCTAAATATGTTATCTAAATGGACTCTATTTACCATGAAATAATATTACATAAATATGAAAGTTATAGTTGCACTGTTAACCTGTTAAATTATGTTTTATACTTGAATTTAAGTAATAAAATGTTTTTTTAAAAAAAATAAGTCAACACTGATGGTGAATGATCAAGGGCTTGTCTTTGTCTAAGGCGGCTTCATGTGTTCATGTGAATGTATTATACCAGTTAGAAAACATCTTCAATATTGACTCATTGCTTCCAGGTTTGTCTTAAGATGCTGGTTCTAACATTTAAAGCTTTTCTCAGCCAGAGACCTACATTCTTTAATGACCACATCTCCCAGTATGAACCTGTGGGTCATTCACACTTGTCTTTCTGGCCTTCACATAGACTGATTGCTCCTCCACCGCCTGTTCTAATGCATTTGGGGGTCATCGGACAATTTATGGAAAAACTTGCCAGAGGAGGTTCAAAGGGCACCCTCGCTTGCAAATTGTTCCAATTTTAAGGCTTTCTCTAAGATGGAAGTGAATGTGACCACGTGAAACTGTACAGGACAGCTGAGTAGTGTATTTTATTATAGTTATTTGCAGCTTGGATTATTTATGTACTTTGTGTGTTTTACTGAAATTTTTGTCTGTTGGTATTTTGCTGGCCAAGTTGAATTGCCAAAGAAAGTCAGGGTATACATATTTTAATAAGCAGAAGTGGGAGGCTTAAGCTTTTCAGAGGTAACCTGGGAATTGGTGCCCAGGATTGTCTGAGGAGGAGGATCTCCTTAAGAGCCCTTAGGGGATAGGCTCAAAAAATAACCCTGAACCAAGGAGGTCAGACTAACCAGCCCTGGAGCTCACAATATAGTCCCTCTGCCTTGGGATTTTGTTGAATACAGTGTCATTTCTACTTGCTGGTAAAAGTTGTGACCTGTTTCCAGTCAGTAAATCTCCCTGCATGTTGTGCTATCCCACTCAAGGAACAAATGATGCCCTTCTCGCTAGGTGGTAAGGCCCTGGTCAAATAAGATGTTTCATTAATTTGAGACGTTATTTGAATGGGACTCAGACGTTTAAATAAAGTAGCGCTTTTTTTGGATCAGGGCCTGATACCTAATTATTATTTCATTGATGATCTTGGTATTCACAGCTGAAGTGAATAGAAGGCGGTAAACACATGGCCAGTTCACACATGTCTCTGCCCTTTGCATGGTGAGCTGAACTAATCACAAAGCCATCTAATTTGTATGCATCCTACACAAATGTGTCATAGATGCTTGTTTTCCATGAAGACATATTACAGATATAGCAAGATGTTTGGCTAGATTCATTAAACTGCCATTCAGTATAAAGGAAAAACTGACATTCCTATTCATTATTTCATCTGTTTTGAATTTTAATAAAAAGGTACCAGTGGCATACACCATATTTCTATAGCTCTTGAAAAAAAATGTATCTATAAATAATTGCATAGATGGAGATACTATGAAGCATTTTCTATCATTAAATAAATTTGTTAGTCCTCAGCCTTGCTGCCTACGGATCCACTCACTAGGTAAGCAACATCATGTGATTTCAAGTGCATTTAGTCCCAATGGTGATTATTATTAATGAGTTTGTAATTTAGTCTAGGCTTGACTGTGATTTGGTTGCTCTCTTTGAGCCCTGTTTGGATAATGTAACAGATGCAGGAGGCACAGCATGATTGCCTCATGCCAAAGTGATTAGTGATGTTGCCAAAGTTCATAATTACCTAGGTCAGTATACAATTTTGTCCTGCTCATAATGTTCAGCAGTATTATGAAGACAGCAATATTCTTTTAAGAACTTCTTCAGTACCCAAAACTGTATATGCTGAAAGTTGCTTGTGAGCAAAAGTTGTTCAACATTAATTCTTTATTTCCAGTGAAATTCTAAAAATTGCTCTGAATTCCATGACCAGACCACCCAAACAAGTCTCCTCTTGTTCGGCAAGTATCTTTTCTCTTTCAGTCACTTCTCCTGCAAATATTTCATAAGTGTGGTATTCATCTCTCTTGTACCTAACTTGTTGTTTGAGTGGGGTGAATTTCCAAACAGCTGAATGAGCATAGGGCAGGCTGAAACCAAACTAACAACTTCCAAGCTGCAATACAATAATGTGCTTCCATGTTGCACCTTGAGTGCACATTCATCAACACTATGAGGCAGGAACAGCTCTTGGAAAACAGGTGAGGGGTTGTTGTTGTTTTTAATGTTTGTAAATATCAAAACAATTATTAATCAGGAGGAAGTACCTTCGCTATGAAAAGTACATAGAACTATTAAATCCATAACCTCTTGGTGTAAAGAAAGCATATTTCATACATTTATAGATAGCACACATTAAACATTGCCTAGAATAATCTTCATGCACGGAAGAAGAAGAGGAGGAGGAGATTGGATCTGTACCCTGCCCATCACTACCAAAGGAGTCTCAGAGCATCTTACAATCTCCTTTCCCTTCCCCTCCCCACAACAGACACCCTGTGAGGTAGGTGGGGCTGAGAGAACTCTGAGAGAACTGTCCTTGAAAGAACAGCTCTCAGGGAACTTGTGACTGACCGAAGATCACACCAGCAGCTGCATGTGGAGGAGTGGGGAATCAAACCTGGTTCTCCCAGATTAGTGTCCGCACTCTTAACCACTACACCAAATTGAAGAAGCCCTACATTTCATTAAATTATGTACAGAGCCACCATCCTAATTTCACAGTGTAATCTTGAGGGCAGTGAAGGCAGGTGGCCACTGATGCAACAGCGACACCAGTGGACCGCTCCCTAAGAGGAATTCACAGAGGCAAGGGACCAGACACATGCCCCTGCATTAGAGCCGCACAGGCCACAACTATGTCATCATCCTAGCAACCATGCTGTCACACCCACAAGACATCATGGGCCATGGTGGTATGGCTGGGATGGAGAGCGAGAATCAACCAATCACAAAGAGACAGGCACAGGGACACAGCCCCACAGACATATGAGTAGAGGAGCAGGGAGGAGCCACGTACCACAGGGCCACATCTCTGCAACACATGACACCCCTTAAAGGCACAGGTCCCTGACAAACAGGAGAGATAGCAGTACCAAAAAAAGGGAAGGGAGTTCTACCACCCCGTGTACCAGGAGTGATTCCAAGCAGGTCCACCCAGGATTAAGCCCACATGAAGCAATGGGAACAACCCCCAGGTTAGTGGAACAGAGAGTCTAAAAGGAATGCAGGGCCAGCCACAGTTGTCTGGCCATCACTGGCAGAGGCAACTCCTGGTACCCTGGCCACGGTGCTGAGGCTGGTCCTGGGTGACTCCCACTCCTACTCCCACTGCCACTGGTGGAGAAGGAAGGGGGCTGCCTTGAGACCACAAATCACTACCAACAGGCCCCTGATGCACACCGGCTGCTTGTCCATGTCTCCAGTGACAACCACCAGTCACTCCAGTTGCCCAGTTGCCCAGTAGCCAACCTGGAGTCCCTGCAAGCACAGCTGACCCTACAATGCATCATCCCTCCACTTGCACTAGATCTCCATCTGTTCCTTTTCGGTGGTCACCCACATAGACAAGATGGTGAGGATGCATTGCACTAGTCACTGGCTCCATGCCCAGGGGCCCTGGCAGTGGTTCTGAATCTACAGCCCCACCAGGGACTGCATCATCTGCACTATCCTGGGCCTGACTTGGGTGCTCTGTCACCCCCCATTCCCCATGGCCCCCAACCCACCCAAACCCAAGGGTGTGGAGCCCACCCATTGCTATGCCTTATTCATGCCCATTTACCCGGAGGAGTCCCCAGTGCCCAAGGTCTGGAGGATGACCATCCTGTAGAAGGTTCTGGTGTCCTTCTATTTTCTCACCATGGGCTTATTCCAGGTACTTGTGGCTGAGGTGTTGGAAGTGTCACAGACCTTGGGAAACCTCGGCCTCTACTGCTTCTGGATGCCATGATGCTGCACCTGCAGGAGTACATTTGTTTCCCCATGGAAGAGGCTGACCAGGTATCCATTGTGGTGGGTTCACCACATTCATGGGCTTCCCAAATGTCAGGGGTGTGTAAAATGTTCATTGCCCCCTGCACTGGTAAGAGCTATAGATCTATCTGAATTGACACCATCTGCATAGCCTGAACATTCAGGCCAGCTGTAACCACCGGGGCATATATACAGATCTTAGGGTAAAGTTCCCTGGTAAACCCTTACTGCATCTGATCTCAGCTGCTTGCTGGTTACCTGGCTGAAGGGTCAGTTCCTGCTGGTTTCCTGCAAGAAGGAGCAGGAAAACCCAGGGGCTTGACATCTGTCCCTCTCCTCACCACAGGTTATTGGGTCTACACCCTGCTCTTGGATCTGCTCATACTATATGCCACAGGAAAGCCAGTGGATGTGGTGCCTACATTAATTTGCTTTCTACAAACAGGCCCACCATCAAACACGCATGGTGACCCAGCAGCATTTGGGCAGCTGAAGATGTGCTTCCATTGCCCCATCACAATAGAGGCTGTAGGGCTGTTCAACCCCTGACTATTGCCCAGCTCTTTGCTATATGTGCCATGATCCACAACATGATCATCTAGCAGCTGCTGCTGCCGCTACCCCAGATGGGAGTGGTGGGGGGAGGCTCCATTGGCCAGGGTTGCAGAGGACCAGCCACTAGAGCCAGCAACAACAGCACAGAACATCCAGGGCACTGCAGAGATGGGAGCTGGTCTGGGAACATACATGGTGGAAGGGCCGGTGACATGTGACAGCTCAGGGTGCTGGCATCACATGGTCCATGTGCTGCCATGGGCCTCTTGCCCTGTATAACTCCTCCCACTGATGTCCATGCCCCACAGGACCAACCAGAGGCAGCATACAGCTCTAGATGCATATGTCTTCCTGTCTAGGGAGAGCAATTGTTGACCATTGAGAAGAGAGCCAAGGTCACACCAGACATGGAGGGATATACCCAGGAATCCTGGGTGAGGACTATGCCTCACCAGAGCCAGGTAAGCTGGGGGCAGAGGCAGTTGTGGTTATCAGCTCATTGTTGGCTGGGACTGACTGGAGGTAGATTGTAATGTAACATAATGAATAGTAGAATGCAATGTAATTTGAAATGGTAGATTGGAATGTATTTCTCTGGTCTGGGGACAGAGGAGATAACTCTACACAGCCAATCACCCTACTTCAAAGAAGAAAATACTGTAAGATACTGTGCTTGAGAGGAGATGGCAGGGTCTCAGTTAACTACTCTCAGCATTCCACAATTAAGGATACGTCTGCCCATCAATCTCCAATTTTGACATATTTATTTCCTTCACTATGTTTTCCCCTGGAAATAAACCCAAACAAATAGTAACCATTCGTTATGCTGTATGCTAATTTACTGCTCCCTCTCTTCCTATATGTATGGACTGGTTAATTTCCATTTCATTGTATCTGAAGAAGTGTACATGCACACAAAAGCTTATACCTTGAATAAAACTTTGTTGGTGTTAAAGGTGCCACTGGACTCAAACTTTCTTCTGCTGCTTCAGACCAACATGGCTACCCACCTGAATCTGTTATTAATAGTGAAATATTCAGTCACTTCCATGACTTTCTTAATTTATAGCCTACTCTAAAAGCCAGCAGTCCCATTACAAATGTGATGCTCATGATTTCAAAACCTAGTTCCCTTGCCATTGGATCTATGCCAATGCTTTCACCTTATGGGAAACATTGCTGCTGAGCAATAGAGTCAAAATTGAGTCAATGGAGTCAAGCCATCTCAGTGAAGTGCTATATTGGTTTAGCACTATAATGCTCAAATTAGAACGTTCCAAAAAAGTCCGAGGAAGATCGTGCAGCAAAAAATGGCAGGGGAGAAGTGCCATTGTAGGAAGTGCTATGGGCATGTTAAACAGCACACCACGGCAATTCAGAAGCACAATGAAAGGGTAGAAAACAGAAGAAAGCAGTTTCCCTCAAAAGCGGCTCAACCACAATTTACTAACCTGATGCAAGCGGGTTTGTATGAACAGGTAAATAAATTCCACTAGCGGCCAGTTACTAAAATTAAGTGAAAAGAGGGTATTTAGTATGCTCTAGAAAATATGGATATATAAGATTAGGTTGTTCTTATTCTTAGTTTCCTTGGTTTGTTGCAACATGTGGGGGGGGGAACCATTAGTAACCATTTACTAAAACAGAATACAAATATTCTTAGTTTCCTTGGTTTGTTGCAACATTTTGGAGTGGATAGCCATATTTTCAAACATTACCTCTTACGTGAGCTGAGGTTCAGCCACCAACATCCCCATCTATAAAATGGGAATAACAATACATGTAAATCTTACAAGATTATTGTATGACAGTGTATGAGAGATATTTTAGGTAAGCACTAATCATTATTTTATTTTTTACTAACAAAATCAATGGTGCTTTAAGTCATTACCAGAATAATCCATTCTTTGCACATGGCAAAAATAAATCTACGACCTCATTAGTGTCAGCTAACTCCGTTTCAGCCCTCTCTATAGTATTTACTGAGTTTTCTAAATGGTTGTAGAACGCATGGTAATGTGGCAATGGAATGTCCCTTTCTGAAACCCTTTTCAAAAACAGAAGCAGTGAGGGACTTGGTATCTCACTGTGGTGGAGAGGGCAAAGAAAGTAGCAGAATGAGAAATGAGTGAAAAGATCAATTGGGAAGAGAGGGAAAAGACAGAAAGAGTGAGAAAAGAAAGTAAAAGGGGATGGAGGAGAAAGACATTCTGGTGTGACTGGTGTGAAGTAAGAGTTGTGTGGAGTCTGGACCAGCCATGAGGGTCCATAAGCCAGGATCTGAATAGCTGATTGAGCTCACGCAAGGGGCTTATTTTTTATCTTCTTTTTTCTTTCAACAGATTCCATATGACAAGCATTGCCATATCACATTTTTTTTCAGTTCTAGCTTCTTTTCAGCCTGGATTCTAACCGGTTTGTGGTACAGAAACTTCCATTGTCACCCTAACAGATGATCTACATGAGTCAGCTGAAAGGGAAAGGTCTGAGCCTCTCTATAGACTTTAATAGTATCAACCATGATATTTTTCTGAACTGTCTGGTTATGGTGGCAAGATTCTGTATTAGTTGTTTTATCTTTCCTGGAGGGCAGGTACCAGGGGTGTTGCTGGAGGATTTCTACCTCACGGCCAGTGGCTTATGAAAAACTTTAAGATTTTGTTCTGTTCCCCAGGCAATTTTACACTGGAAGAAATCATCTGGAGAGCTGATCATACAGAGCGCTCCCCCCCCCTCATCTAAATCCAGAGAGGCAGTGGAAATGCTAAATCAGAACTGAACAGGGCTGAACAAAGTGAAAATCTAGACAGACATGTTGTAGGTTAAAACTGATATGACAGATGTAGCCTGTTCCGGAAAGAGTTACATTCCCCCAGCCCCACCAAAAGAGCAAATGCATGGTTTGGGTACTGCCTGGTGTTTTACTGTCTAATAAGAAAGAGTTACATTCCCCCACCCCCACCAGGGTACTGCCTGGTGTTTTACTGTCTAATATGACAGGGCTTCCCAATGTTGTTAAACCTGTGAGCACTGCTAGACTTTTGAGAACAATTAACAGGTACCACAACACACTGGTTGCCACAGATGTGAAACACCAAATCACAAAATGGCTGCTATAGGGACTAGTTCTAGTCACAAAACAATGGGAAGTTCCACAGAGTGCTAGTATGTTCCAAGACAAAGTTGCTCCTATGATGGAAGAAGTTGTTTCTAAATGTGTCCTTCCTGCAATCAGAAACATGATGCCTCCTGGGCTCTTCTGAAGCTCCTCCTACTCCGCTGAAGTAGAAGAAAGCCTGGATTGGCTCTTTGTATAGGGGAATACCAGGAAACACATTAGTGCTTACCAGTGCCCAGAGGAAGCCATGTGGATCTGCTAGTCTATGAATAGGTGGGTTGCAGAGGTTGCTAGGGGTGCCTTTAAGGCTGGTTCTCCTGCTGTACTGACCAGAGGGCCTTTGCTCTGGCTCTGACCTGTCATGAGACATTCCTTTCACACCACTGCTGCCACTTTCCACTGACCACTTTATCTGAGCTTTTAGTAGCTGAGAGGGTCTCTCACCCCCTTCCTGGCTCTGCGTGTTTTCTTCAGCTTACTGGCTTTACTTTAGGTTTAACTCTACTGCTCTTTTAATTAATCATTTATTTCTGCAATTTTAAAAAATCATTATTGAACAGCAAGGCAGCATATAAATGTTTGAAATAAATAACTAAGTAGTGACAAGGGGTCAAACTGTTTATAACAAGGACTAGTATCAGGTTCTGCTTCCATTGTGTTTAAAAGCTTGCCATGGGTGATAATGAAGAGAATGTCCTGTTTGCCCTTTTCCATGTGCTATCCAAATGAGATGCTATCACTCCATAGCAGTCCATTTGCAAGGGCTGGACAAGCGATCTGGCAACTTCACAGATTTTTGCCATGTGCCATAAACCTCTGTGCAGCGCTTTAAGTGAGCTACCAGAGCCTCTCCTGTGCGTTAGTTACAGAGCCGGACTGATGGTTGCGCTGAAAGCAGGGGTGGTAAGCTCACTCCATACCCATCGCATCTCAAATAATACCACATACAATCCCCTTTTCCCAGTCAGGGACTTCCCAGTCATCTGACTTCTGTAAAAGATAACGTTTTGTGAAAGATAATGAACTCACGGCAGAAATAAGATCTGAACTAGCTCTACAGCTCAGTCTTTTGTCAGTTCACTACAGCAGCTTTAAAAAAAAAACAGGAAAAAACCAAAAAGGAAAACTATCTTATCCCAATCTAGAATAAAGAGAAAGAAACATTAGGCTAAGAGAGAAAGCAGATAAAAAGGAGTTGAACCCAATTTACTACAGAGGAAAAAGCTGGGTCTTACTGGCTCATCCTAACGAAGCTGTTAGCAGCCATGTTGCTCACAAAGTAAAATCTTTTTTTAAAAAAACCAACCCCCTAGAACACAATCCACATAATGTCTTTTTTTGCCAGTTTGGTGTAGTGGTAAAGTGCATGGACTCTAATCTGGGAGAACCGGATTTGATTCCCCACGCCTCCACTCGCAGCTGCTGGATGACCTTGGGCAAGCCATTGTTCTGTCAGAGCTGTTCTTGAGAAAGAGCAGTTCTTGAAAGAGCTTTCTCAGCCCCACCTACCTCACAGGGTGTCAGTTGTGGGGAGGGTACGGGAAAGGAGTTTGTAAGCCGCTCTGAGTGAAGGGTGGGGTATAAATCCAGTCTCTTCTTCTTCTTCTTCTCTTCTTTTTTAGGACTAACCAAATGATACCTAAGAGCAACAATAATCCTGCATTAGAGAACGGTGCTAGGAACTGGCTTGGAGAGCTCAAGCAACTCTGGAGCCATGGGTTTTTTATTATTATTTCTCTGCTATTCCACCCACAAAATCTCAATTTTGATTTTGCTGCTTCCTTATGCAAATTGAACCCATGATGTTTTATTTTCATTCCTCACACCAAATGCTTACCTTGACATGTATACATTTTCCAATATGATCTGTGCATCTGTAAATCAGCAGTGTATGTTAGACAGACACATGGGACACATATCAGTAGCATTAGCACACTTAAATACTGGATGAATTGTGTATGAAACATGTAGAGCATGCCTACACAAATGAATCTATAAAACCAGCAGTGAAAAACACAGAAATGAAACTGTTGACACAAATACAAGCAATATAAAAAGAAACGAAATACGGAACATTTGCTCATCCGAGTTAAAAAAGAAAAGGGGCCGAAGCATGGAAGAATAGCGCTTAGCATGAATAGACAAGTTGGCAACTTGGCAATGTCGGGTGCTATAGATTTTGGCTGCTCTGTAGACTCATTATGTTCAATCAGAATAGCAGAAAGCATGTGGGAAGGAAACGTTGAAGGAAATTCTGCTTCATTTTCCTTTTGACAGCCCAGCATAATAACAATCTGGTGAGGATGACAGCTAAAACATCTTCAGAAACACCCTTTATGCTGGTCAGAATGACAACACTGGTCCATGGTTAAAACCCATTGGCTTCGTTCCAAAGGATTTTAGCTCTGTTCAGTTGTTTTTAATGTTCATATAGTTGTCACATGGAAGAAGAAATCCAGAGCTCATAGCAGGCTGTGTGAAGAAAGCTGAACTACATACAATTTGTGTACATGTAATCCTACTTGTGTAATCCTCATCCCTCTACATGTCTCAGTGGCACATTCCCCAAAGTGTCTGCTTTGGGCTCCAAAGTCACATTGAAATGAATAGGCTCAAATTAGCAAAGTAATTCGCACTCTTGATTTCAGTGGACCTTAAAAATGATTAACTTTATTTATTTATTTATTTATTTGCATTTTTACCCCACCCTCCCCGCGAACGGGCTCAGGGCGGTTTACACAGGGGCATAAACCCATACATAAAACAATATAAAACAGTAAAAACCATTAAATTATGAATATTGGGCTTATTATTGTTAGGGTTGCATTTTCTTAGAGAGTCATGTTTTATTACTTTATTTGCAGCTCATTACAACCCTTATGCAGTTCATAATGAAGCACAAAATAAATTAAAAAGACCAATGTAATCCATGAAAATGCCATTGTATCCACATGAAAAGTAAAAATTCCCAGTACTACACTGGGACAATTTGGCCTCAGTCTAGACAATACATATATCTAACAGACAACCAGCATGATTTGAACTCACGGCTTAGAATGCCTCATGTCACAGCTATTGCAGTTCTAATTTTAGATAACCTGCTCTTTAATATTCTTTTTAAAAAATACAACCTCTGTTGTAAATAAATAATGATTTGAAGATGAACAAACACTAGGTGTAGTTTTTTTTAAAATACTCAGTTTCTGTAAATACAATGCTAAATAGTAGGAGTTTACAATATATTTTCTCCTCATTCATATGTAGGTAAATTCTCTACTGTGTACAAGGCAGGAACTAAAGAGATCTTTAGTAACGATACACTGATTCAGTCTGTCTGTGTTGGTTCATTTTATATTCAAAAGGCGGCCATGTTGAATGAATTATTCTATATATTATGCTGTATCTGACTCCCATAAAAATGACATCACTAGAGGGCACTCTTATACTAACTTATTAGAACACCGTTGTACAATGTTTAATGATCGGTTTAATAACTGTATCCAAACACCATTTGTAGCCTGCAAAGTGCCTTTGTTTGTGGTAATCATTCATATATATATTTCTGGAGGAGGGCCACCACAAGGCTTTGCAGATTAGGTTGGACTGCAGAGGATTTATTAGCATGAATAGAAGATGGACAGGTCTGACACAGCTGGCAGAGCCAAAGGTATATTAAACAATATTATCATGAATGCCATGACCAATGAAGCAGAAGATTTGGGTGCCACAGTTTTCTGTCCAGCAATACTGAGTAGAACTGGAACCTAATTAGAGTCTAGGCTAATTAGTTACTCATGCAATCAAAAGACACTATTACTCACTTTTTCTCAAACACAATGTGCTTGGGCCATATTTATTTTTACCTGCCAATAGTTTCATTTCCTCATGAATTTATTATGAAACGCTTCTTAAATACCTTTGTGTGTATAAACTGCTTTACAGTTTGTACCTTGGTCATCCTGACACACTTCAGGAATCCTGAATTATGTTGCTAATTAGTTACTCAAGCCATCAAAAGACACTATTACTCTCTTTTTCTCAAACACAATGTGTTTGGGCCATATTTATTTTTACCTGCCAATTATTTCATTTCCTCATGAATTTGTTATGAAACGCTTCTTAAATACCTTTATGTGTATAAACTGCTTTACAGTTTGTACCTTGGTCATCCTGACACACTTCTGTCTGAAGTCGGTGCACACATCCAAAGGGGGAATTGAGGCTGAGAGGAAATGCGTGGAATTACACATCCAACAGATACTCAGCCTGGGAGCCCACATTTCTGCCCATATGTTCACAAGAGATGAATCTGAAGCAGTGAGGAAGTGAGAAGAAGCCAGGGATGTTTTTATCAATCCCCTGCGATTGCGTTTCACTCACAACCCCCTTCCCTCACAGTTTATTGTGACACACAGCACACCTGTTTCTGGACCCATGGGAAGGGTAATGGGTGGAGAAAGGTCGATGTCTAGTTGTAATGATTTACCGAACCACTTTTACTTATATTTATTGTATTTATGTAAAGTTGTTTTATGGACTGATGTTTTATCTATGTTGGTTTTATTAATGCTGTGAACCACCCTGAGCCACTTCGGTGGAAGGGTGGGATAAAAGTTGAACAAATAAATAAATAACTCCTACCTACTGCTTCTCCACTTCATACTGTCAGCAATGTCATTTTCACTTTTAACATCTTATTGCATTTCTATTAAAATGTCTAGAATTTAGGGCCAATGGAGCAAAAGGTCACAGAGTTACTACTACTTAGTAAAGTTGCTACCTTGACACTGGTGGGGGGATTTGGGGGTGTCCCTGGAGGGGCAGGGATATCGCACAGCATCCCCAATGCAATGACATCACCTGGAAGTGATGTCATCATGCCGGCGACATCGCACAGCGATGCTCTGGTTTGAGGGCAACATCGCACAGCATCCCCAATGCAATGATATCACCTGGAAGTGATGTCGTCACGCCGGCGACGTCGCACAGCGATGCTCTGGTTTGAGGGCAAAACTATTGTTTGAGGGCAAATTTACCATAGAGTTTTGCCCTCAGACCAGAGCATCCCCACAACATCACCAGTGTGATGGCATCACTTCGGGGACATAGCTGTTTGAGGGCAGGGTTTCCTCTGCCAGCCAGCTGGCCGGTGGCAGGCAGAAGCCCCAAAAACTAGGGGAACCCTCACTGGGGACTGGCAACTCTAAATGTTGCTCACATATTATTAACTCCAAGAGCCCCACCCCCTTAGTCCATCTGGCCAGCAGCTGAAGAGAGAAGGCCCAGAGCTTGACTGAGGGAATTGACAGCATTTCTTTGCAGGTATGTGGTGCGCCCAGCCATGGAGAAATTGCATACTGAAATTTCCCCATTAGGAGATATTACGAAGAAGGCATTTGTCGAGCTGTTCGTTGAGTTGTGGCTAAAGCTATGGTTTAAAAACCAGGATTGCCAGCCTCCAGGTGGCACTTGGAGATATTTCTTTGCAGGTATGTGGTGGGCCCAGCCATGGAGAAATTGCATACTAAAATCTCCCCAATAGGAGATATTACAAAGAAGGCATTTGTCGAGCTGTTACTTGAGCTGTGGCTAAAGCTATGGCCCTTGGAGATCTCCCACTATTACAATTGATCTCCAGGCAGCCAAGATCAGTTCCCTTAGAGAAAATGGCTTCTTTGTGGGGTGTGGGTGGACTCTATGGCATTATATCCTGCCGAGGTCCCTCTCCTCTCTGAACCCTGCCCTGCCCAGATTCCACCCCCCAAATCTGCGGGTATTTCCCAACCCAGAGCCAGAACAACGCTTCCCCTTGAGTGAGTCAGTCTGGCCTGCAGCAGCAGAGAGAATGTCCAGAGCTTGACTGGGGAAACTGCTGAGTTCTGTGCAGGCCCAAGCCAGAGAAAGAAAGCATCCAGAGCAGCAGCAGCAGCAGCAAGAGCCATTGAAGAGCCCTGCACTTCTTTAAGTTAACATTTTGGACTTTCTCTTTTCCTTGTGTTACTGGGCACCATTTGCTAGGAACCTTTGTTCGCAATGTTGTATCTGAAGGCACTGAAGATCCTGTCTCTACAAATGTTGCCATGTTCATAGCCATTACAATTCAGTTCTACCTTTAGTTGTAAAGTTGTTGGGTTGATAATAAACACTGCTTAACTTGAAAACCATCACACCTTGAATTTCTTTTCTTCTTGAAGCAATTTCACGTTCGCTTGCCAAGCCACAAGGGTGCTGTCCAGGGTTCTGCTGGATTACAATACCATCTCCCACCCATGATGATGCGGTTGTGTCAAGGACTCATGTTCCTAGACGGAGGTCTCAGCTCTGGTTGCCAGCCTCCAGGTGGTGGCTGGAGATCCTAGGATTATAACTGATCTCTAGATGACACTTGGAGCAAATGGCCACTTTAGAAGATGGACTCTATCATTATACCCAATTTAAGCCCCTCCTCTCCCCAAACCCCACCCTCTTTAGGCTCCACACTGCAAATTCTTCAGGTATTTCCCAACTTAGACCAGACAACCGTAGCAGCTAAATTTTTAGTTCAGGTCAATAGCCTGCCCAGTATCCCTTTTCACTGACCAGCAATCAGGCAACACAGTTCAGACCACATCATGCCATAAGCAGGAAACATTAGCAACACAGGGGCCTGCACATTTCTGTGATGGGGGACACAAATAAGCAGCTTCATTCGCTTGGTGCTGGAGAAAGCAAATAGCTCAGAGCAACTAGTCAATTATACCTGGAAGGACATTCCTTCCTAACTTCAAATATGCCAATCGACAAAATGCTGAATTTGTGGGGAACTTGTTTGCGTCTAAATGATGGGAAATGCATTTGAGATGAGCTAGTGGAGAATTTCTGTTTGGATGGAATTTGTCCTCCTGGGTTTAGAGGAACTAATGGAGAACTTCTAGTTTGGTAGAATTTGTCCTCTTGGGTTGAGAGGAACAGTGAAGACTAACCCAGGCAGAATAGAAAATACTGGCCATGAAGGTCCGATTCAGTATAAGGCAGCTTTGTGTCTGTACCTCATGGGGTTGTTGTAAGAATAAATTGGAGGAAGAAGAACCATGTATGCTGCCCTGTGATCTTGGAGGAAAGGCAAGATAAACAGAGGCAAACTAAATATTTATTGATTTACATATAAATAAATACATGAATAAAATAAATATATAAATAAGAAGTGATCGACAAGAAGCAGGTAATAAAATGCATTCTGGCATATGAGTAGGTCTGCTAGCCTCAGGGGCTGGGTGGCCTGGAGATCTCCTGGAATTACGAGTCCCAGATTATCTGTTTCCCTGGAGAAAATGGCTGCTTTGAAGAGTGGGCTCTATGGAACCGTGCCTTGCTAAGGTCCTTCCCCTCCCCAAGCCCCGCCCTCCCCAAGGCTCCACCCCAGAATCTCCAGGAATTTCCACACCAGGAGCTGGCAAGCCTACAGATGGTGCAAAATCCTAACACAATCCTGAGCCCGGACAAACGGAATGGTTTTATTCGGGCCAAGCTGAAGAAGAAACAGAATTCTTGTTACCAAACTCGTGCTCTTGAGGTCCTTCTGCGGAGAAGAGAGAGATTCAGTGTAATCTATCTGAAATCAACACACCTCTCAACACCTCAGCTAGGAGTGGGCCACCTCCTATAGAAAAATCACTTATATCTTTAAAATGAAACCACAAGAGATCTCCAGATAACAAAGTTTAGTACTTTCAAACACAATATATAACCGCAGCTAGCCTGGCAGGGTTCCCAAAATAACAGGTGTTTGTCTTTGCTACAACCTGTGTGTCATCTCTGGCATTTCTCATCCCCGACATGCCTCCTACAATCTTCCATTTCATGTTTAGCTTTGGACGGCTTCTATTATTGTATTATTAATCCATATTATTTTAAAGGCATAATATAAAATCACCTAATGCAAAACAGGCTTAAAAAGCTCTCCACTTCCTCCCACCACCAGCTATCTTTCACCTAAAGTGTTGCAGGCAAAACGTTTTGCTTATTTTCTTTATTTTTTTATGGTATGTTCTGTTGACAAATGAAAATCACTCTTCCCTGCTGTCCTGATACCTCCCGGGGGATCTATAGATAATTCTTGCTACAACCTTTTCTCGGTTGTTTTGGCTGCTTTCTTCATTAACTGTAGAAGCTGTGTGTGCACATATGCTACTTTTTGTGTTGGTTGAAGCAAAATCTAGAAGCTCAGCTGTAGAGGTGACTTCAAACTGTGTGATGTAGCCTGGAATACTTCCAGAAGACGAGTTTTAGCTTCACTGCAGTGGATAAGAATGTTGGGCATATGCATAGGTGGCTGTAGACTGGTCAGGGTCTGACCTGTGAACTTACTGTATAAGGTTGTTGGGATCACAAAGAGGAGATAAAGTTATAGTTACTGTAACCTACACTTAAGAAAAGGCAGAAGGGAAACAGGTAACTGAAATGGCTGCCAAGGTAAACCATGTTCTTTGGCTCCACAGCCCTCTTGATATATTATTACATTGGTACCATGTTTCCACTCTAGGGCCCCGGTCACACGGGCCAGATATCACGGGGGGGAGGCGTGGCTGTTTGCCCCGGAGCAAACTACCATGCGGATGCTGGATCAAATGTCCCGCCGACGTCTGGTGGTTCGGGGGGAGGTGCCGATCATACCTCAATCCTGCGGCGCAGCAAAGAAGCGGCACGGCGGGGGTTGTGTGGGTTTTTTTAACCGAAGTGTGCGCATGCGCCATTGGGTGCTTGTGCACATCCCATGGAGACTTGGGAAAAAAACCCTTTTTGCGATGGGACATGGGCGGGCGCCGGATACCACGAGCTACCACCGGAAATGTGCTCAGACGCCCGCCCTTGCCCTGCGGTTTCTGGAAACTAGTACCTCAGATGTACTAGTTTTTTACGGCGCATCTTCGGCGGGAAGCCTCGGGTTCGCCATGGGAGCTCTACGCTTCCCAGATGTTGCGGTTTGATCGCGCCCGGAAAATCTGCCTATTTTCCGTCTCTGTGGCGTGGCTAATGCTCCGTGTGACCGCAGCCTAGGATGCTCAATAAACCTATTTGCTTTCTGTAGCTCAGATACAGGTCCCAAACCCTAAAGCCACCTTCCCTTGAACATTCAGCTTTCAATTATTTTGTTTTTAATTCTTTGCCCACAGCATTTTCACCTGTGGCAATATTATTTTAAAAATGCAACCAGTATTCTACATAAACAATGAGAAATTACTCCTTCTATCTTCAAGACCTAAATACTCAGCTCATTGAAAAGCTTTTGGCAGTTTAAAAAAACATTCTTTAATAAGTAAGGCATTTCAGTTTCAGCATCTGGGTGACAAATCTGTTTGGAATTCTTAAGGCTGGTCTAGTCAATATGCACACATTGATTTTCAGAAAAACCTTGACAAGGTCAACACCACCATCTTCTCCATGTGTTTCTAAGCAGCAGATGCAAAAGGAGCATTGTCCCTTGGTGGATTAATAACTTTTGGAAAACAGGAAACAGATGGTAGAGATAAATGATATTCACACTGGAGTAAGGGCAATACTGGGGAGGGGAGGAAGAAAGGAAGGAAGAATTATTCTCGAATTATGGAAAGAACCCTATGAAATTTCAAGGAAAGGTTTTAGTGAGTCATCAGCAGGTCTAATATATAGCCATCACCATACGATTTCACTGTGTTCATCCAGTGTATTCATTGTGTTTACTTTCCCACAAAAGTCCTTCCTACTATTTCCCTTCATTGTTGACACAGCATATGGCTCTTGTGTGTGTGTGTGTGTGTGTGTGTGTGTGTTGTCACACTAGTGATTTCTGTGGAATCAAAAGTGAAAGGCAGCCACAGGACCAAAAAGCTACTATTTTTCACAACATAGGCTGTGTTCAGTGCAGCCAGAAGGGCCTCCAGACATTCTGGAAGAACAAGACAAGAAATATCTAAAACATTATCTGTGATATATATGTGTATGACTGTAAGTGTGCCCTCAAGGCCTGTATGGGAGAGTTCTGTGTGTGTCGCTTGTAGTTCCAAGTGTGTGTGTGAAATAATAAACGATCCTGTTGCTGAAGTTGCCGGAGTCTCCTGTGTGCTAACTGGATAGGTAATAAGGTTGCCAACCTCCAGGTGGTACCTGGAGACCTCCTGCTATGACTATTGATCTCCAGATGACCAAGATCAGTTTCCCTGGAGAAAACAGATGCTTTGGAGAGTAGACTGTATGGCATTATACTTTACTGAGGTCCCTCTCCTCCCCAAATGCCACCCAGCCCAGGTTCCACCTTTAATCTCCAGGTATTTCCCAACCTGGAGCTGGCAACCCTAATAGGTAAGCTTAATCCTACATACCAGGCCTGAGCATACTACATTATCTGCCAGACAGAAAGCTTCCCAAAGTCTTCCCTTATATCCATCTATTCTCTCTCTGAGTCCAATACTCATGGCTTTTTATCATACCTGGGACAGAAATTAAATATGAGAATATCATTCTTAAGGGGATATTAAAAGACAATTGCAAAATTACAATCAAGGGAATGAATGGAATAGTCATGGGAGCAAAACAAAACCCGTTCATTTTAGACTGTAATAAGTAAATATATATATAAGGTAGTTCATGATTAGTCTCCTAATATCTTAGTGCAATCTACTCAGGAAGGACTCTTTCCTCACCAGGGTTTAACCAATTTCAGTTAAATTGGAAGACTTGTTTTGGGAGAGATTAAGGGTCAATTTAAACACCCTGTTTTAGGGCTCACAAAAGTGCAATCTATGTGCATGTCTGATTTTATGTTCCTGATTATCATCCAGCATGAGAGCTCCTAGATCTCACATGTAGCAGGATCCCTGAGTGCCAGATCTGATTACAGGTAAGATGCATAAGTCATACCACTAGAAGTTACACCTTCAGCTGTGCAATTGTTGGCTCTTAACTGCAAGTGCAAGTTTTCTCTCAGCTCAACTAACCAACAGTTTTCAGTTCCCTGTCTGGAATGGTCTCTAGCTACTAAAAATCTCAACCCAGGGTCTTTCTTGCAGCTGGGCTAGAGGAGCCTCACTCTCTTGGGCAATCAGTTCTCCCTTGCAGAACCTTTTGGACTGAACCATTATCTGTGCTATTTCCCTTACTCTGCACTTCCTGGGTTTGGTTGGTCATTCTATACCCTTGCAATTTATAATTTTTCTTCCTGCCTGCAGTCTGTAGCTGTGTACCAAAGCCCAAGTGGTATACTTTGCCTGCAGGAAATCTGAGCTTCAGTCCCTAGTAGCTTCAGTTAAAGGGTTTCAGGCAGCAGATTGTTAGGAAAGACCTGTTTCTGCAAATCAATGTAGACAATGAGCAAGGTGAAACACTGTATTACTCCGAAGTCAGTCATGAGTTCTCATGCTATAATGTGTATTCTTACCCAGCAGCGATGTGCCAACCCCACCAAAGTGCATGCAACATTTATTTAATGTATTTAAAACATTTTATGCCACCTGTCCACCCAATCAGTTCACAAGACAGAAAATGTAAAAATTTAAAACAATTAAAAATACAGTTTAAATTATTTGTTGTTGTTCAGTCGCAAACTGGAAGCCAGTGTAGATGGAACAAGACTGGAGTGATACGGTCCCCATTACCCATTTCAGTCAACACTCTGGTTGCAGCATTCTGTACCAACTGTAGATTCTGGAAAGTCTTCGAGGGCAGCCCCATGTAGAGTGCATTGTAGTAATCTAATCTAGATTTGCCAGGGCATGCACCACAATGGCAAGATTTTTTCTGTCCAGGAAAGGCCATTGCTGGTTTGCGAGCTGGAGCTGCTGAAAGGCATCCCTAGCCACCACTGCCAACAGGAGGCCCAGGTCCAAGAGAATCCCCAAACTATGAATCTGCTTATTTAAGGGGATTGCAACCCCATCCAGAACAGGGGATAACCCATTTCATTGGTCAGACCCTCCCTCCACCAGTAGCACCTCCATTTTGTTGGGATTAAATTTCAGACTGCTAGCTCTCATCCATTCCAAAACTGCCTTCAGGCACCCGTTCATGGTTTCCACAGCCTTCCTGGAAACATCTGGTAGCACAAGATAGAGCTGAGTATCATCTGCACTCAGCCCAAATCTCTGCAGGATAGAGGCTGTTAATTTTTTGAGTTAAGAAAGAGGTCACCCTTCTTAAACCAAAAATTAATATATTTTGTCTAAAGTATAAGATTACAGAATGTAAGAAGCAACCACCCAGAATGTAAGACAAAACCAGCAGAGGACATCAGTTAGAGGGTCAAAGCAGGAGAGAGAAAGAAAGGCTAAGAAAGCAATCCTAAGCGTATGTACTCAGAATCCTCTTCAGTGGGCTTACTGTCAGGAAAATGTTTTTAGGATTGCGATATGTATGTTTGTGTATGGATGCTATGATGGGATGGCCATAGAGGTAAAGGTTCCCTTGCTCGAAAGCCAGTCGAATCCGACTCTAGGGTTTCGGTACTCATCTCTGTTTCAAAGCCGAAGAGCCAGCGCTGTCCGAAGACGTTTCCGTGGTCATGTGGCCGGCATGACTAAACACCAAGGCGCACGGAACACTGTTACCTTCCCACCGAAGTGGTACCTATTTATCTACTTGCAATTTCTTGCTTTCGAACTGCTAGGTTGGCAGGAGCTGGAACTAGTGATGGGAGCTCACTCCATCATGCGGCACACTCGGGTCTCGAACAGCTGAACTACCAACCTTCCACAGCCTGGATGGCCATACTGCCCCATAAATGTGATGGTACTTTCTCCCCTGACTTCCCCTGCCAGCTCACAGCCCAGTCAGGATGCTAGGGCAGGAAGTTGCTAATTGCCCCTCTCTGATAGCATGTCACTAGCCTGAAGTAAAGGTCAACACAAAGGGGTGTGTTTCATTCACATTGCTGAGTAGCAAGGCTGTGAGCAAGGAATAGGATTGCCAGGTCTCTTACCTGTTGTGGTGGTGGGGGGAAGCTTTGAGTAGGCACCCCCCCGCAAAATAACTGTGTGCCTTCATGTTTCTTTTACCTCAGCTCTTTTGCACTTCCACTCTGCTACATGATCTCCATCCCTTGATCCATGTGGTCAATTATCTGCCTCACCGTTTGCCAAATTTGTGCCTTCCAAGCATTGGCCAGCTTACTCCCTGCTGCTTCATCATGAAAGACTTCCAGAAGTTATTCCCCCTAGTAGCTTCAGTTAAAGGGTTTCAGGCAGCAGATTGTTAGGAAAGACCTGTTTCTGCAAATCAATGTAGACAATGAGCAAGGTGAAACACTGTATTACTCCGAAGTCAGTCATGAGTTCTCATGCTATAATGTGTATTCTTACCCAGCGACTCCGAGGCCGGCCGGCCAGGGGGGCCCTGGAAGGATTGGAGAGGCATTTAAATGCCTCCCCGTGCCTTCCCTGGCCTGTCCAAGGGCCAGCTAGCCCAGGCTCCCTGCAGCCAAGGGGGCCCCCGGCAAGCCCAGGGAAGGTGTTGGGGTGTGGCCTAATATGCTAATGAATTTCTGCTGTTGGGTGTGGCCTATTATGCTAATGAGTTCCTGCTGGGCTTTTTCTACCAAAAAAGCCCTGGGTAAGCCATCTTCAGCCAAGTCACCCACCAGACTGGGCCTGCCACAATAGTCCCAGCAGGGCTGTCGAGCAAGCAGCTAGAAGAGTGTGCTGCTATCCTCTGTGTACAAAACATACCATCTTTAATCTTGGAAAGAGCAGCATATGCAGGAGGATCAAGAACAAATGCTAAAAGGAAAATAGCTGCCAAGACCCTATATTTAGGGTTGCCAGGTCTGGGTTGGAAATACCTGGAGACTTTGGGGGTGGATCCGGGAGAGGGCAGGATTTGGGGAGGGGCCTCAGCATAGTACAATGTCATAAAGGCCCCCCTTCAAAGCAGGTATTTTCTCCAGGGGAGCTGATCTCTGTCAGCTGGAGATCAGTTGTAAAAGCAGGAAATCTCCAGGCCCCGCCTGGAGGCTGGCAACCCTATCTATATTTGATCTGGCATTTCTGGATCTTGTTCAATGCTAACTAAGGAATGCCACCCTGAGCCCTGCTTGGGGCAGAAAGGAGCAGGATAAAAAGTGAATAAATAAATAAATAAATAGATGTTGAATGATGATTGTAGATTTGCCTTGCTGTGACTAGATGCATTCTAACCTGCAAATGATCTCCACATGTACATTGGAATTATTGACATCAGTGTATCAGGCATATGACCAGTTATTTGAACACCCTTGTGATTTTTGCATAAAAATAAGACTCCAGTGCACCATGTGTAATTATCACAACAGCACCTTCTTATCTCTTTCAAATTTCTTTTCCTAATAGCAAAAAGAAATATAATGATGACACTCAGTTAAGGAACAAATACTGGCATATTACGAAGCTAAACATAGTGTGCTGTACCTTGCTATATATTTTGGGAATGGGCAGATTTATGCAATTATAAATTAATAATTCAGAAAGTGTAAGGAGATAGAGCCAATTAGCTGCAATAATTTGCATTTTTATGTTTCTTCATTCGTTTTGCTAGTTCTTATTGTGGCAATACAAAATGCCATCTTTCAAAAGTGAATAGCCAACCTGTTTGTGTTTATTTGGTAATGGGGCTTCTTTAATTATTAAAAGACCAAACAATGTAATAAATTCCAAACAAAACACTTTGCTTCTAAAGTCCCATTTTCTGCCATGCATTGGACATTGACCTCTTTTGATACTGAAAACTGATTTCTGTTTGGTCACAGAAGGGAAAGCGTGCTCACTGCCCCATGAAAGCAAAACAAAATATTTGGAATTTAGCAAAGGCCAGCAGGATCCAGTGGATAGAGAGCCAGTTTGGTGTAGTGGTTAAGTGCGCGGACTCTAATCTGGGAGAACCGGGTTTGATTTCCCACTCCTCCACTTGCACCTGCTGATGTGACCTTGGGTCATTCACAAGCTCTGGCACAGCTGTCCTTGAAAAAGAGTAGTTTGTGTCAGAGTTCTCTCAGCCCCACCCACCTCACAGGATGTCTGTTGTGGGGAGGGGAAGGGAAAGGAGTTTGTAAGCCGCTCTGAGGCACCTTTGGGTAGTGAAGGGTGGGGTATAAATCCAATCTCCTCCTCCAGTCTGATACCACTTGTCAGAGGTCATTTCGGGGGGGAACGCGGGGGAACGCAGTTCCCCCGGGTGAGGTGCAAGTGTCTAAGAGGGTGTGTTTGTTTGTGGGGGGGCGGGTTGGCCTATGGAATTTGGTAAGGGTTCAAAAACTATTGTTAATGAACTGCTCATGTTTCAGTGGATTTACAATGCAATCCTAAGCAGAGTTAAATACTTCTCAGTCCATTGAAGTCAATGGTCTTTCTTATACTTACCTTTAGTTCCTCAAGAACAGTATCGTCTACTCAGACTGGCAGCAGTTCTCCAGGGTCTGAGTAGAAGTCTTTTACATCATCCACTACCTGATCCCCTTAATTGAGGACACAGGGGATTGAACCTGAAACCTTCTGCCATCCCAATCAGATGGTCTACTACTGAACCACAGTCCCTCCCATAACTTAGAAAGCTGTGACTATGCTTAAGATTGCACAGCTGGTCACACTAAGATCAATTTTCTCACAGGCCAACAAGAACAATTTGCACTTGCAGATAGCACATTTCTTCTTGCCTCATCTACACTGGTTTCCAGTTTGTTTCTGGGCTCCACTCAGGATGCTGGTAATTTAGCAGCGCGATACTAAGAACACTTTCCTGGGACCAAGCCCCACGGAACAGACCTTAGTAGAATTCTGAGTAGTCCTGCCTATGATGATTCTCTAAGTAGCCTTAGTAAGCGGTTCCATGCAATTTATTTAGTTATTTAATTAAAACACTTATATCCTGCTAGGGTTGCAAGATCCCCCTGCCAATCAACAGGGGATGGGGGGTCCAGGTTGGGAAACTCCTGGATACTTGGGGGTGGAGCCTGGGAATGACAGACTGCACTGGGGTACAGTGCCATAGAGCCCACCCTCCAAAGCACATGTTTTCTCCAGGGGAACTGATCTTTGTAGTCTGGAGATGAGCTGTAATTCCAGGGATCCCCAGGTCCCATCTGGAGGCTGGCATCTCTATATCCTGCCTTTCTTCATGGGTCAATGCATCTTACAACAACAGTTAACATGTTTTCAGTTTAGAAGCAAAAATAAGATAAACCCCAAATCTCTCTTCCCCCCCTCTTAAAAGATGCCTGCCAATTCAGATTCCCTCAAAAGCCCCAGCAAACAGGCAGGCCTTGCAGTGCCTTCTGAAGATCTCCAAGGAGAGGGCCTTCCTCACCTCTTCAGATAGCCAATTCCACAGAGCTGGAGCCATGATGGAAAAGGCCCCGCCTCTGGTCAATGCCAGATGGGCCATCCTAAGTTTTGGGATAGCCAACAGATGGCTGCCTGGTGACCATAGCTGGCACACAGGGACATATGGAAGGTGACAGGCCTTCAAAGTAAACTCTTCTGTAAGTCCACTGAGGTCAGTTGTCTTACGAGGATGTCATTCTGCTTAGGATAAGTACAGTAAATGACCATGGTCCTACATACCTTCTCCCATGCATTCTTCCCTGTTTCTTTAGGATCAACATGTGTCCTTGTTTCTTACACACCTAGGGAAATGCTGATCATCACTTTGGGGTTAGGAAGCATTTTTTCTCCAAGCCAGTTTCCCTGGGGATCCTGGAGGTTTTTTGTCATCTTCAGGGCATGGAACAGGGGTCACTGAGTGTGAGGATGGGGAGGTATTTGTGCAGGGGGTTAGACTGGATGACCCTGGAGATCTCTTCCACCTCTATGATTCTATGATTCTATGTTCCCTTTTTAATAGAAGCATCTATGTTTGTCAACAGAGATTCCCAGGCCATCTCCCTATGCAATTTCCACCAGTGGCTCATAGGTGAGAGCATTTTCATACTGTAAAACGTATCCCACCTACTGCTGATGAATGGGAACTGATATTGTTGAAATAAAATTGCTTTAGCCATTTTTACAGATAGTGTACTTTTAATTTAAATGTGGGTTTTTTTAGCTTTTTAGATTTTATTTTTAGTAAAAATTTAACTTTTTACAGGCATTTTATTTTTTAAAAAACTGATAAATCTGTATAAATATTTCATGAGTTATAGTAGTATTTCATTCTCTAGTGTAATATGTGACCAGCTAAACTGCTTGAGCTGAGTATATTTCAATGTATATGCCTCATCTTCCAAGTTCAGTTTCCATCTGTAAAACAGCAATAATGCTAACTTACCTTTCAGGGCTTTGGGAAGGCAAACACAATAAAGTATTTTCCCAATTAAAAGTGCTATATATATATATAAGATTTAAAAAACAGAAAAATACAGTGCAAAGTGTGTGTGTGTGTGTGTGTGTGTGTGTGTGTGTGTGTGTGTGTGTATCAGTGGGAGGTTGGGAATAAAGGTGGACCCCACAAAACAACCCTTTTCCCCTGGTTCTTATAGGGAAAGCTGACCCCAGTTCAGTTCTGTACAATAGATTATCAAAATCCATATGCAATCAGATAATCTGTCAATGCTTTTCAGTTGTCCAAACATGTCAGCTGTTTCAAAGTGGTGCTATGCACATTTACACCAAAAGAATCTGGATGAATCAAAGAGTAATATTAACCTTCTTTATGTCTTTTCATCTATCACTTGTGTCTTTCACCTGAAGCACAGGAGATACATTATTTTCACTGAGATCAATGGAAAAATGTGCATCCTAAAGCAGGCTTGTAGTGTAATGACCTTTATTTTCTAAGGACAAAATTTGAAAATTTGAATCCAGTAGCATCTTAAAGGTATAAACTTGGTATAAACTTTCCAGGGTATAAACTTGGTGTTTTATTTTATTTTGGTATACTCCTTTCCAAATGCTTTTCCAATATTCTAAATATAGTAAACTATTTTTAATGCCAACGATCACTGCAGACTTACCACTTTAAAGCTGGGGAAAGTATTTAAATACTGACATGTCACCTTTATGGAAATAGTTTCACTGGATTAAACAGTAATTAATCTAGTAAAGTTCTAAAGCAGACTCTTTAATCTTTGTGCCCAATTTGTGGGCCAGTGTATTCAATTGTACATCTAGTTTTTTGTTGTTGTTCAGTCACACAGTCGAGTCCGACTCTTCACGACCCCATGGACCAGATCACGCCAGGCCTTCCTGTCTTCCGCCGTCCGCTGAAGTTTGCTCAATTTCATGTTCATTGCATCAAACATCTAGTTTACTGGAAGTATATTGATAGTTTGTCAGGCATAGGCAGCTAGCATACAATTCATTATTAATTTTTCTACCATGAAAAAACTGCAAGAGAAACTAACCCACACAAAATTCTTCAGAATGTATGACAAACACAGTTTCACTCTCTGTAGGCTTCTTATCTGCTTCAGTAACCTGCATTCAGCAATTCTTTCCTTACTGCCACAAGGACTATTTCATACACATCCAAGGTGTATTTCATAATAAGCAATATTCTGTGCATGCTACCCATACATGCCCCAAGGAACCAGGTAGAGGGGTGAAGAATAAATGTGTTTACCACTAACACATTACAAGGTGTGCTTCTAGGAACATGGGTGAGCCATTAATATAGAAAACTGTTCTCCTTATTTGCATTAAAATGAAATATTTAATCTACGCAAGACTCCTCTCTTGCTAGTGGTAAAGTGTGAGCTTACTGAAGTAGTTGTAGGGATTCTGTTTTAAAACTGAAGCTCGTTGGTGACACATTACATTCTTGTGATCCCCCCCCCACATTCTCTTTTGTCTCTTTCTAAGTATTGCCTGAGAGGCCAGAGATTTGAGTCATTGTTTATGAACAATGAGGGGGCCAAAGCTCAATCGTCTACAAGACGTATAACACAGCATCTCCTTTTAGCAACAAGCAACATTGTTCCAGCCAGCATTTTGTGGCAGAGAAGAGGCTTGAAGCTAACAGGTGCCACTGAGCAAGGAAACATTCTCTAAAGTTTAAAATATCAGGAGAACGAAAGAATGGATATGAGGAAGGCCAGTATCATTGTGTTTATAGATATGTTTATAGATATGTGCCACAATTTCTACCATGAGTACACTTTTTTTCTTCTATTAGAAAAAGAAAATAATCAAAATATCTTGTAAACAAGTAGCTGTATCATTACACTTCTGCAGTAGCAAGAAAAGCATAGGGTAGAAATGCATTGCCCTAGCTGAATTGCAGGGTACATTGATACAGCCACTGTAACTGCTGTGATCTGGGAAGTGGGAAAGAATGCTCCCATAATAATGGGAAATGCTGCCTGCAATTATATGATCTTGTTCACACCTCCATTTCTCCACCCAGGAGGCATGTTGCAACAGATGCACATCTTCTGAGCACACTCTTCCCATTGGCACAGAAGCATTTGGATGGGAATGCAGATGGCAGCATGCTGACCCCATCCACTAACAGACCTTGCATGAAACTAGCCACTCTGCATGTCACATTTTATGTCCTGCCTTTCTGCTTGCTAGTCTTCTAGGCAGCTCTCACACAATTTTAAACAGTATAAAATATTAACAAGAAAGAAGAAGAGGAGGAGGAGATTGGATTTATACCCCCGCCCTTCACTACGCAAAGGAGTCTCAGAGCGGCTTACAAACTCCTTTCCCTCCCCCCCCCCCACAACAGACACCCTGTGAGGTAGGTGGAGCTGAGAGAGCTCTGACAGGAACTGCTCTTTTTCAAGAACAGCTGTGCCTGAACTATGGTTTGCCCAAGGTCATCCAGCAGGTGCAAGTGGAGGAGTGGGGACTCAAACCCGGTTCTCCCAGATTAGAGACCGCGCACTTAACCACTACACCAAACTGGCTCTCCAGTTAAATAAGCCTAGCAACAATACAGCCTTTAAAAAAATCTAATGAATAAAAAGATTGAAGCTAAGAGCAAATCAATCATTTTAACTGTCATTAAAAGCTTGGTAAACAAGACAGACATACTGGAGTAACTCTGTTTAGGATTACACTGATAGCCTGACATGAGAGAGATAATAATGACCATGCCAGGTGAATATGTTAGGGAAGGTGTTCCATAAACAGGATTCACCAGAGAATAGGCCCAAGGAACAATATTATAGGAGTATTTGGAGAGAAGAAAGTTTTGACTCTTTCTGAGAAGAGACGTTCACAGTATGCTGTGGATCTATTTGCTCTGGCCCCCTTAATTTCAAATGAGGCATGAGATGCAATTGGCTCATAGTAAATTTGGTTAGCCAATCAGGACAGGGTGGCAGGCTTCTTTTATATGGGTGCACCCTCTTACCTACAGCATTTTGCTGCAGCTAACCCACCCTATGGGTACCACGAGACTAGCTGGTCACTATATTTAGGGCTGAGCAGGAATTTGGGGGTGGGGTTTGCCAGACTGGCTAAGCAAAAAGCCCTTTTTCACCTGCTCTATGCAGTCTCTGTGGAAAAGGCTTTCACTCATTAAATAGGCCTGGTTATAACACTC